>NW_026610398.1:0-296800 GCF_029499605.1 Hyla sarda
AATAGGCGTGTCCAGGCAGGGACAGAAAAACACTCCCCCACCAAAGAGTGGGCAGTGAAGGGTGATCGCCTCCCGTTGTCTGGGGACTAAGCCGGCTCCCTAATAGCAGCAGGGGGGTGAAGTCCCTCCGTTAAGAAGGACGATCCCCCCAGGCCAAGGAGCCGGGTACCCCAGACACCCTCTGACCAGACCAAGTGAGCAGATACTACACTTGATCTTAGCCAAAAGGCCGAGAAGCGATAACCGTGAAAGGGGCGGGCCCAACAAGGTCCCCTTCATGGGCACTATCACTGCTTGCTGTCAGGGAGGCTGCCAGACAATTTTCCATGCACACTCTGGGCTGGGGGGCAGTCAACCACCAGTACACACAGCAGAACCTAAACCCATACCATTATTGCTAAGCAGCAAGACAGGGGCCCATTGCACTCCCACGGGGCCTTTTTAAATGCAATCCATAACCCGGATTTGCCAGGAACCCTTCTTACTCCTCCTACTTGCATGTGACACTGGGCTTAGGATCTGCATAGGAAACACACACACAAGCACACACCTACCTTTGTTGCCTGCAGATGCCTCCTTGGCTGTCCCCAAACGGTATCAAACCAACACCCACGGGAAGCTGTAAGCATAGAGGACATGCCTGCACCCCATTGGACTTACCTGTGTGGGTTAAATCCGGGTTATTTGACAACCTATGGCGGTGATGGTTCTGCTCAGGCAGAGCAGTGCTGATGCTCCTCATAAAGCTGTCGCTGCTGTGAAGGTTCTAGGTGACATCACAAATCCCTTTGGTTACATACACAACAAAGCTGGGTTGTTGTTGTTTACACTCTGCAAGGCCTGTGGAAGTGAGTGACATCATAGCACTGTAGTTCTGAGGGTTCAAGATGGATGCAACAATCTCCTGTTGCTTCTATGAAGGCCGTAATAGACGACATCACCAAACAGCTCCATAGTCACATACACAGCAAAGGAGAGATGTTGTTTACACCTAGTGATGTCAGTGGTATTGAGTGACATCACAGCACAGTGCTAAGGCTCCTGGGCCTGGACACAGCAGCGGCTGCAATATCTCAACGGAGAATACGTTTATATCTATGTGTGTGTGTGCGCATATATATATATATATATATATATATATATATATATATATATATTTCTCCGCCGAAATCACTTTTAAACCCATTTCCACCTTTTTTTCCCTTCTCTTCCTCTTACTTTTTTTTCACGTTTTTTTACGTTTTTCTCCTTTTCGCCTCTTTTCTGGGCGTATTATTCTTCTTTTTCTTCTTTTTTTTCGTCTAATGCATACCCCATCAGTGCAGCAATGCTTATTCAATACCGCCAGCAGATGGAGACACTGGGGGATAATTTTCTAAGGATTTATACTGATTTTTCCTGTCTGAATTTGTCGCACAGAAAGTTGCAGGCCAAATATGTGTGACATTTCTGCGACTTTAGCTTCTAGAGCATTTTTACAACATTATACATAGGTGCTGAATACATAAAAAGCGACTGTTCAGCGACAGACAAGTCGCATCGGCTGAAAGTAGGCCAGAATGTCAGTCCATGTTGGAGCAGGTTTAGATACAGTCTAAAGCATAGATCTCAAAGTCTGTGCACAGAATTTAGCAAGGGCCTCGCACCTTCTGATGCATCAGGTAGGTGCACAATAGCATAGCCTAACCCTCTGTACTTTGGTCTATATTGATGCGGGACATAGACAGCCAGCTGATGACCAATCCATTAGTGCAATGGATGGCTGGAAGCATTTGTCTTTGCCTTTGCAATACCACAGAAGCAATGCATGGTCAATGTACAGCAATGACACACCTGTGTGAACAGCCAGGAGACCCCCCCCCCCCCCCCCCCCATGTTATGTTACATAGTTACATAGTTAGTACGGTCGAAAAAAGACATATGTCCATCACGTTCAACCAGGGAATTAAGGGGTAGGGGTGTGGCGCGATATTGGGGAAGGGATGAGATTTTATATTTCTTCATAAGCATTAATCTTATTTTGTCAATTAGGAACATTCAGCACCCACCCGCTATCAAGGCAGCTGCCTATCATGTCATGCCCTACCTGCACAGGTGTGCTGGCTACTCAAATGATCCAATTAAGGAGGCCATTTAGTCAGCAGCAGCAGAAGTCCTGTGCCTGGACGCTCCAACAGGGGCCAGACACAAGCAGAAGCAGAAGCAGCAGAAGCAGCAGCAGCACCACCTTTTGTTTTTTGGCTGCAGCAGCAGCAAGGCCCACAGGGCTGGCTAGCTGGCTAGCCAGCAAGCAGGTAGCAATGAAAGTAGGAATCTTTCTTTTTAACCCTGTAAGGGGGTGGTGCACTGTACCCGAAGATACTGCCATATCGGGTCAATGCATAGGGCGACGGAAGCAAGCTTCGAAATCGGCCCCCGTTCTCAAAAATCCATTTAATATATGGTCCCCAGATAGGGGACGTATCAGATATTAAACTGATAAGAACAGATACTACACTTGATCTTAGCCAAAAGGCCGAGAAGCGATAACCGTGAAAGGGGCGGGCCCAACAAGGTCCCCTTTATGGGCACTATCACTGCTTGCTGTCAGGGAGGCTGCCAGACAATTTTCCATGCACACTCTGGGCTGGGGGGCAGTCAACCACCAGTACACACAGCAGAACCTAAACCCATACCATTATTGCTAAGCAGCAAGACAGGGGCCCATTGCACTCCCACGGGGCCTTTTTAAATGCAATCCATAACCCGGATTTGCCAGGAACCCTTCTTACTCCTCCTACTTGCATGTGACACTGGGCTTAGGATCTGCATAGGAAACACACACACAAGCACACACCTACCTTTGTTGCCTGCAGATGCCTCCTTGGCTGTCCCCAAACGGTATCAAACCAACACCCACGGGAAGCTGTAAGCATAGAGGACATGCCTGCACCCCATTGGACTTACCTGTGTGGGTTAAATCCGGGTTATTTGACAACCTATGGCGGTGATGGTTCTGCTCAGGCAGAGCAGTGCTGATGCTCCTCATAAAGCTGTCGCTGCTGTGAAGGTTCTAGGTGACATCACAAATCCCTTTGGTTACATACACAACAAAGCTGGGTTGTTGTTGTTTACACTCTGCAAGGCCTGTGGAAGTGAGTGACATCATAGCACTGTAGTTCTGAGGGTTCAAGATGGATGCAACAATCTCCTGTTGCTTCTATGAAGGCCGTAATAGACGACATCACCAAACAGCTCCATAGTCACATACACAGCAAAGGAGAGATGTTGTTTACACCTAGTGATGTCAGTGGTATTGAGTGACATCACAGCACAGTGCTAAGGCTCCTGGGCCTGGACACAGCAGCGGCTGCAATATCTCAACGGAGAATACGTTTATATCTATGTGTGTGTGTGCGCATATATATATATATATATATATATATATATATATATATATATATATATATATTTCTCCGCCGAAATCACTTTTAAACCCATTTCCACCTTTTTTTCCCTTCTCTTCCTCTTACTTTTTTTTCACGTTTTTTTACGTTTTTCTCCTTTTCGCCTCTTTTCTGGGCGTATTATTCTTCTTTTTCTTCTTTTTTTTCGTCTAATGCATACCCCATCAGTGCAGCAATGCTTATTCAATACCGCCAGCAGATGGAGACACTGGGGGATAATTTTCTAAGGATTTATACTGATTTTTCCTGTCTGAATTTGTCGCACAGAAAGTTGCAGGCCAAATATGTGTGACATTTCTGCGACTTTAGCTTCTAGAGCATTTTTACAACATTATACATAGGTGCTGAATACATAAAAAGCGACTGTTCAGCGACAGACAAGTCGCATCGGCTGAAAGTAGGCCAGAATGTCAGTCCATGTTGGAGCAGGTTTAGATACAGTCTAAAGCATAGATCTCAAAGTCTGTGCACAGAATTTAGCAAGGGCCTCGCACCTTCTGATGCATCAGGTAGGTGCACAATAGCATAGCCTAACCCTCTGTACTTTGGTCTATATTGATGCGGGACATAGACAGCCAGCTGATGACCAATCCATTAGTGCAATGGATGGCTGGAAGCATTTGTCTTTGCCTTTGCAATACCACAGAAGCAATGCATGGTCAATGTACAGCAATGACACACCTGTGTGAACAGCCAGGAGACCCCCCCCCCCCCCCCATGTTATGTTACATAGTTACATAGTTAGTACGGTCGAAAAAAGACATATGTCCATCACGTTCAACCAGGGAATTAAGGGGTAGGGGTGTGGCGCGATATTGGGGAAGGGATGAGATTTTATATTTCTTCATAAGCATTAATCTTATTTTGTCAATTAGGAACATTCAGCACCCACCCGCTATCAAGGCAGCTGCCTATCATGTCATGCCCTACCTGCACAGGTGTGCTGGCTACTCAAATGATCCAATTAAGGAGGCCATTTAGTCAGCAGCAGCAGAAGTCCTGTGCCTGGACGCTCCAACAGGGGCCAGACACAAGCAGAAGCAGAAGCAGCAGAAGCAGCAGCAGCACCACCTTTTGTTTTTTGGCTGCAGCAGCAGCAAGGCCCACAGGGCTGGCTAGCTGGCTAGCCAGCAAGCAGGTAGCAATGAAAGTAGGAATCTTTCTTTTTAACCCTGTAAGGGGGTGGTGCACTGTACCCGAAGATACTGCCATATCGGGTCAATGCATAGGGCGACGGAAGCAAGCTTCGAAATCGGCCCCCGTTCTCAAAAATCCATTTAATATATGGTTCCCAGATAGGGGACGTATCAGATATTAAACTGATAAGAACAGATACTACACTTGATCTTAGCCAAAAGGCCGAGAAGCGATAACCGTGAAAGGGGCGGGCCCAACAAGGTCCCCTTCATGGGCACTATCACTGCTTGCTGTCAGGGAGGCTGCCAGACAATTTTCCATGCACACTCTGGGCTGGGGGGCAGTCAACCACCAGTACACACAGCAGAACCTAAACCCATACCATTATTGCTAAGCAGCAAGACAGGGGCCCATTGCACTCCCACGGGGCCTTTTTAAATGCAATCCATAACCCGGATTTGCCAGGAACCCTTCTTACTCCTCCTACTTGCATGTGACACTGGGCTTAGGATCTGCATAGGAAACACACACACAAGCACACACCTACCTTTGTTGCCTGCAGATGCCTCCTTGGCTGTCCCCAAACGGTATCAAACCAACACCCACGGGAAGCTGTAAGCATAGAGGACATGCCTGCACCCCATTGGACTTACCTGTGTGGGTTAAATCCGGGTTATTTGACAACCTATGGCGGTGATGGTTCTGCTCAGGCAGAGCAGTGCTGATGCTCCTCATAAAGCTGTCGCTGCTGTGAAGGTTCTAGGTGACATCACAAATCCCTTTGGTTACATACACAACAAAGCTGGGTTGTTGTTGTTTACACTCTGCAAGGCCTGTGGAAGTGAGTGACATCATAGCACTGTAGTTCTGAGGGTTCAAGATGGATGCAACAATCTCCTGTTGCTTCTATGAAGGCCGTAATAGACGACATCACCAAACAGCTCCATAGTCACATACACAGCAAAGGAGAGATGTTGTTTACACCTAGTGATGTCAGTGGTATTGAGTGACATCACAGCACAGTGCTAAGGCTACTGGGCCTGGACACAGCAGCGGCTGCAATATCTCAACGGAGAATACGTTTATATCTATGTGTGTGTGTGCGCATATATATATATATATATATATATATATATATATATATATATTTCTCCGCCGAAATCACTTTTAAACCCATTTCCACCTTTTTTTCCCTTCTCTTCCTCTTACTTTTTTTCACGTTTTTTTACGTTTTTCTCCTTTTCGCCTCTTTTCTGGGCGTATTATTCTTCTTTTTCTTCTTTTTTTTCGTCTAATGCATACCCCATCAGTGCAGCAATGCTTATTCAATACCGCCAGCAGATGGAGACACTGGGGGATAATTTTCTAAGGATTTATACTGATTTTTCCTGTCTGAATTTGTCGCACAGAAAGTTGCAGGCCAAATATGTGTGACATTTCTGCGACTTTAGCTTCTAGAGCATTTTTACAACATTATACATAGGTGCTGAATACATAAAAAGCGACTGTTCAGCGACAGACAAGTCGCATCGGCTGAAAGTAGGCCAGAATGTCAGTCCATGTTGGAGCAGGTTTAGATACAGTCTAAAGCATAGATCTCAAAGTCTGTGCACAGAATTTAGCAAGGGCCTCGCACCTTCTGATGCATCAGGTAGGTGCACAATAGCATAGCCTAACCCTCTGTACTTTGGTCTATATTGATGCGGGACATAGACAGCCAGCTGATGACCAATCCATTAGTGCAATGGATGGCTGGAAGCATTTGTCTTTGCCTTTGCAATACCACAGAAGCAATGCATGGTCAATGTACAGCAATGACACACCTGTGTGAACAGCCAGGAGACCCCCCCCCCCCCCCATGTTATGTTACATAGTTACATAGTTAGTACGGTCGAAAAAAGACATATGTCCATCACGTTCAACCAGGGAATTAAGGGGTAGGGGTGTGGCGCGATATTGGGGAAGGGATGAGATTTTATATTTCTTCATAAGCATTAATCTTATTTTGTCAATTAGGAACATTCAGCACCCACCCGCTATCAAGGCAGCTGCCTATCATGTCATGCCCTACCTGCACAGGTGTGCTGGCTACTCAAATGATCCAATTAAGGAGGCCATTTAGTCAGCAGCAGCAGAAGTCCTGTGCCTGGACGCTCCAACAGGGGCCAGACACAAGCAGAAGCAGAAGCAGCAGAAGCAGCAGCAGCACCACCTTTTGTTTTTTGGCTGCAGCAGCAGCAAGGCCCACAGGGCTGGCTAGCTGGCTAGCCAGCAAGCAGGTAGCAATGAAAGTAGGAATCTTTCTTTTTAACCCTGTAAGGGGGTGGTGCACTGTACCCGAAGATACTGCCATATCGGGTCAATGCATAGGGCGACGGAAGCAAGCTTCGAAATCGGCCCCCGTTCTCAAAAATCCATTTAATATATGGTTCCCAGATAGGGGACGTATCAGATATTAAACTGATAAGAACAGATACTACACTTGATCTTAGCCAAAAGGCCGAGAAGCGATAACCGTGAAAGGGGCGGGCCCAACAAGGTCCCCTTCATGGGCACTATCACTGCTTGCTGTCAGGGAGGCTGCCAGACAATTTTCCATGCACACTCTGGGCTGGGGGGCAGTCAACCACCAGTACACACAGCAGAACCTAAACCCATACCATTATTGCTAAGCAGCAAGACAGGGGCCCATTGCACTCCCACGGGGCCTTTTTAAATGCAATCCATAACCCGGATTTGCCAGGAACCCTTCTTACTCCTCCTACTTGCATGTGACACTGGGCTTAGGATCTGCATAGGAAACACACACACAAGCACACACCTACCTTTGTTGCCTGCAGATGCCTCCTTGGCTGTCCCCAAACGGTATCAAACCAACACCCACGGGAAGCTGTAAGCATAGAGGACATGCCTGCACCCCATTGGACTTACCTGTGTGGGTTAAATCCGGGTTATTTGACAACCTATGGCGGTGATGGTTCTGCTCAGGCAGAGCAGTGCTGATGCTCCTCATAAAGCTGTCGCTGCTGTGAAGGTTCTAGGTGACATCACAAATCCCTTTGGTTACATACACAACAAAGCTGGGTTGTTGTTGTTTACACTCTGCAAGGCCTGTGGAAGTGAGTGACATCATAGCACTGTAGTTCTGAGGGTTCAAGATGGATGCAACAATCTCCTGTTGCTTCTATGAAGGCCGTAATAGACGACATCACCAAACAGCTCCATAGTCACATACACAGCAAAGGAGAGATGTTGTTTACACCTAGTGATGTCAGTGGTATTGAGTGACATCACAGCACAGTGCTAAGGCTCCTGGGCCTGGACACAGCAGCGGCTGCAATATCTCAACGGAGAATACGTTTATATCTATGTGTGCGCATATATATATATATATATATATATATATATATATATATTTCTCCGCCGAAATCACTTTTAAACCCATTTCCACCTTTTTTTCCCTTCTCTTCCTCTTACTTTTTTTTCACGTTTTTTTACGTTTTTCTCCTTTTCGCCTCTTTTCTGGGCGTATTATTCTTCTTTTTCTTCTTTTTTTTCGTCTAATGCATACCCCATCAGTGCAGCAATGCTTATTCAATACCGCCAGCAGATGGAGACACTGGGGGATAATTTTCTAAGGATTTATACTGATTTTTCCTGTCTGAATTTGTCGCACAGAAAGTTGCAGGCCAAATATGTGTGACATTTCTGCGACTTTAGCTTCTAGAGCATTTTTACAACATTATACATAGGTGCTGAATACATAAAAAGCGACTGTTCAGCGACAGACAAGTCGCATCGGCTGAAAGTAGGCCAGAATGTCAGTCCATGTTGGAGCAGGTTTAGATACAGTCTAAAGCATAGATCTCAAAGTCTGTGCACAGAATTTAGCAAGGGCCTCGCACCTTCTGATGCATCAGGTAGGTGCACAATAGCATAGCCTAACCCTCTGTACTTTGGTCTATATTGATGCGGGACATAGACAGCCAGCTGATGACCAATCCATTAGTGCAATGGATGGCTGGAAGCATTTGTCTTTGCCTTTGCAATACCACAGAAGCAATGCATGGTCAATGTACAGCAATGACACACCTGTGTGAACAGCCAGGAGACCCCCCCCCCCATGTTATGTTACATAGTTACATAGTTAGTACGGTCGAAAAAAGACATATGTCCATCACGTTCAACCAGGGAATTAAGGGGTAGGGGTGTGGCGCGATATTGGGGAAGGGATGAGATTTTATATTTCTTCATAAGCATTAATCTTATTTTGTCAATTAGGAACATTCAGCACCCACCCGCTATCAAGGCAGCTGCCTATCATGTCATGCCCTACCTGCACAGGTGTGCTGGCTACTCAAATGATCCAATTAAGGAGGCCATTTAGTCAGCAGCAGCAGAAGTCCTGTGCCTGGACGCTCCAACAGGGGCCAGACACAAGCAGAAGCAGAAGCAGCAGAAGCAGCAGCAGCACCACCTTTTGTTTTTTGGCTGCAGCAGCAGCAAGGCCCACAGGGCTGGCTAGCTGGCTAGCCAGCAAGCAGGTAGCAATGAAAGTAGGAATCTTTCTTTTTAACCCTGTAAGGGGGTGGTGCACTGTACCCGAAGATACTGCCATATCGGGTCAATGCATAGGGCGACGGAAGCAAGCTTCGAAATCGGCCCCCGTTCTCAAAAATCCATTTAATATATGGTCCCCAGATAGGGGACGTATCAGATATTAAACTGATAAGAACAGATACTACACTTGATCTTAGCCAAAAGGCCGAGAAGCGATAACCGTGAAAGGGGCGGGCCCAACAAGGTCCCCTTCATGGGCACTATCACTGCTTGCTGTCAGGGAGGCTGCCAGACAATTTTCCATGCACACTCTGGGCTGGGGGGCAGTCAACCACCAGTACACACAGCAGAACCTAAACCCATACCATTATTGCTAAGCAGCAAGACAGGGGCCCATTGCACTCCCACGGGGCCTTTTTAAATGCAATCCATAACCCGGATTTGCCAGGAACCCTTCTTACTCCTCCTACTTGCATGTGACACTGGGCTTAGGATCTGCATAGGAAACACACACACAAGCACACACCTACCTTTGTTGCCTGCAGATGCCTCCTTGGCTGTCCCCAAACGGTATCAAACCAACACCCACGGGAAGCTGTAAGCATAGAGGACATGCCTGCACCCCATTGGACTTACCTGTGTGGGTTAAATCCGGGTTATTTGACAACCTATGGCGGTGATGGTTCTGCTCAGGCAGAGCAGTGCTGATGCTCCTCATAAAGCTGTCGCTGCTGTGAAGGTTCTAGGTGACATCACAAATCCCTTTGGTTACATACACAACAAAGCTGGGTTGTTGTTGTTTACACTCTGCAAGGCCTGTGGAAGTGAGTGACATCATAGCACTGTAGTTCTGAGGGTTCAAGATGGATGCAACAATCTCCTGTTGCTTCTATGAAGGCCGTAATAGACGACATCACCAAACAGCTCCATAGTCACATACACAGCAAAGGAGAGATGTTGTTTACACCTAGTGATGTCAGTGGTATTGAGTGACATCACAGCACAGTGCTAAGGCTCCTGGGCCTGGACACAGCAGCGGCTGCAATATCTCAACGGAGAATACGTTTATATCTATGTGTGCGCTATATATATATATATATATATATATATATATATATATATATATATATATATATTTCTCCGCCGAAATCACTTTTAAACCCATTTCCACCTTTTTTTCCCTTCTCTTCCTCTTACTTTTTTTTCACGTTTTTTTACGTTTTTCTCCTTTTCGCCTCTTTTCTGGGCGTATTATTCTTCTTTTTCTTCTTTTTTTTCGTCTAATGCATACCCCATCAGTGCAGCAATGCTTATTCAATACCGCCAGCAGATGGAGACACTGGGGGATAATTTTCTAAGGATTTATACTGATTTTTCCTGTCTGAATTTGTCGCACAGAAAGTTGCAGGCCAAATATGTGTGACATTTCTGCGACTTTAGCTTCTAGAGCATTTTTACAACATTATACATAGGTGCTGAATACATAAAAAGCGACTGTTCAGCGACAGACAAGTCGCATCGGCTGAAAGTAGGCCAGAATGTCAGTCCATGTTGGAGCAGGTTTAGATACAGTCTAAAGCATAGATCTCAAAGTCTGTGCACAGAATTTAGCAAGGGCCTCGCACCTTCTGATGCATCAGGTAGGTGCACAATAGCATAGCCTAACCCTCTGTACTTTGGTCTATATTGATGCGGGACATAGACAGCCAGCTGATGACCAATCCATTAGTGCAATGGATGGCTGGAAGCATTTGTCTTTGCCTTTGCAATACCACAGAAGCAATGCATGGTCAATGTACAGCAATGACACACCTGTGTGAACAGCCAGGAGACCCCCCCCCCCCATGTTATGTTACATAGTTACATAGTTAGTACGGTCGAAAAAAGACATATGTCCATCACGTTCAACCAGGGAATTAAGGGGTAGGGGTGTGGCGCGATATTGGGGAAGGGATGAGATTTTATATTTCTTCATAAGCATTAATCTTATTTTGTCAAATTAGGAACATTCAGCACCCACCCGCTATCAAGGCAGCTGCCTATCATGTCATGCCCTACCTGCACAGGTGTGCTGGCTACTCAAATGATCCAATTAAGGAGGCCATTTAGTCAGCAGCAGCAGAAGTCCTGTGCCTGGACGCTCCAACAGGGGCCAGACACAAGCAGAAGCAGAAGCAGCAGAAGCAGCAGCAGCACCACCTTTTGTTTTTTGGCTGCAGCAGCAGCAAGGCCCACAGGGCTGGCTAGCTGGCTAGCCAGCAAGCAGGTAGCAATGAAAGTAGGAATCTTTCTTTTTAACCCTGTAAGGGGGTGGTGCACTGTACCCGAAGATACTGCCATATCGGGTCAATGCATAGGGCGACGGAAGCAAGCTTCGAAATCGGCCCCCGTTCTCAAAAATCCATTTAATATATGGTCCCCAGATAGGGGACGTATCAGATATTAAACTGATAAGAACAGATACTACACTTGATCTTAGCCAAAAGGCCGAGAAGCGATAACCGTGAAAGGGGCGGGCCCAACAAGGTCCCCTTCATGGGCACTATCACTGCTTGCTGTCAGGGAGGCTGCCAGACAATTTTCCATGCACACTCTGGGCTGGGGGGCAGTCAACCACCAGTACACACAGCAGAACCTAAACCCATACCATTATTGCTAAGCAGCAAGACAGGGGCCCATTGCACTCCCACGGGGCCTTTTTAAATGCAATCCATAACCCGGATTTGCCAGGAACCCTTCTTACTCCTCCTACTTGCATGTGACACTGGGCTTAGGATCTGCATAGGAAACACACACACAAGCACACACCTCCCTTTGTTGCCTGCAGATGCCTCCTTGGCTGTCCCCAAACGGTATCAAACCAACACCCACGGGAAGCTGTAAGCATAGAGGACATGCCTGCACCCCATTGGACTTACCTGTGTGGGTTAAATCCGGGTTATTTGACAACCTATGGCGGTGATGGTTCTGCTCAGGCAGAGCAGTGCTGATGCTCCTCATAAAGCTGTCGCTGCTGTGAAGGTTCTAGGTGACATCACAAATCCCATTTGGTTACATACACAACAAAGCTGGGTTGTTGTTGTTTACACTCTGCAAGGCCTGTGGAAGTGAGTGACATCATAGCACTGTAGTTCTGAGGGTTCAAGATGGATGCAACAATCTCCTGTTGCTTCTATGAAGGCCGTAATAGACGACATCACCAAACAGCTCCATAGTCACATACACAGCAAAGGAGAGATGTTGTTTACACCTAGTGATGTCAGTGGTATTGAGTGACATCACAGCACAGTGCTAAGGCTCCTGGGCCTGGACACAGCAGCGGGCTGCAATATCTCAACGGAGAATACGTTTATATCTATGTGTGTGTGTGCGCATATATATATATATATATATATATATATATATATATATATATATATATTTCTCCGCCGAAATCACTTTTAAACCCATTTCCACCTTTTTTTCCCTTCTCTTCCTCTTACTTTTTTTTCACGTTTTTTTACGTTTTTCTCCTTTTCGCCTCTTTTCTGGGCGTATTATTCTTCTTTTTCTTCTTTTTTTTCGTCTAATGCATACCCCATCAGTGCAGCAATGCTTATTCAATACCGCCAGCAGATGGAGACACTGGGGGATAATTTTCTAAGGATTTATACTGATTTTTCCTGTCTGAATTTGTCGCACAGAAAGTTGCAGGCCAAATATGTGTGACATTTCTGCGACTTTAGCTTCTAGAGCATTTTTACAACATTATACATAGGTGCTGAATACATAAAAAGCGACTGTTCAGCGACAGACAAGTCGCATCGGCTGAAAGTAGGCCAGAATGTCAGTCCATGTTGGAGCAGGTTTAGATACAGTCTAAAGCATAGATCTCAAAGTCTGTGCACAGAATTTAGCAAGGGCCTCGCACCTTCTGATGCATCAGGTAGGTGCACAATAGCATAGCCTAACCCTCTGTACTTTGGTCTATATTGATGCGGGACATAGACAGCCAGCTGATGACCAATCCATTAGTGCAATGGATGGCTGGAAGCATTTGTCTTTGCCTTTGCAATACCACAGAAGCAATGCATGGTCAATGTACAGCAATGACACACCTGTGTGAACAGCCAGGAGACCCCCCCCCCCCATGTTATGTTACATAGTTACATAGTTAGTACGGTCGAAAAAAGACATATGTCCATCACGTTCAACCAGGGAATTAAGGGGTAGGGGTGTGGCGCGATATTGGGGAAGGGATGAGATTTTATATTTCTTCATAAGCATTAATCTTATTTTGTCAATTAGGAACATTCAGCACCCACCCGCTATCAAGGCAGCTGCCTATCATGTCATGCCCTACCTGCACAGGTGTGCTGGCTACTCAAATGATCCAATTAAGGAGGCCATTTAGTCAGCAGCAGCAGAAGTCCGTGTGCCTGGACGCTCCAACAGGGGCCAGACACAAGCAGAAGCAGAAGCAGCAGAAGCAGCAGCAGCACCACCTTTTGTTTTTTTGGCTGCAGCAGCAGCAAGGCCCACAGGGCTGGCTAGCTGGCTAGCCAGCAAGCAGGTAGCAATGAAAGTAGGAATCTTTCTTTTTAACCCTGTAAGGGGGTGGTGCACTGTACCCGAAGATACTGCCATATCGGGTCAATGCATAGGGCGACGGAAGCAAGCTTCGAAATCGGCCCCCGTTCTCAAAAATCCATTTAATATATGGTCCCCAGATAGGGGACGTATCAGATATTAAACTGATAAGAACAGATACTACACTTGATCTTAGCCAAAAGGCCGAGAAGCGATAACCGTGAAAGGGGCGGGCCCAACAAGGTCCCCTTCATGGGCACTATCACTGCTTGCTGTCAGGGAGGCTGCCAGACAATTTTCCATGCACACTCTGGGCTGGGGGGCAGTCAACCACCAGTACACACAGCAGAACCTAAACCCATACCATTATTGCTAAGCAGCAAGACAGGGGCCCATTGCACTCCCACGGGGCCTTTTTAAATGCAATCCATAACCCGGATTTGCCAGGAACCCTTCTTACTCCTCCTACTTGCATGTGACACTGGGCTTAGGATCTGCATAGGAAACACACACACAAGCACACACCTACCTTTGTTGCCTGCAGATGCCTCCTTGGCTGTCCCCAAACGGTATCAAACCAACACCCACGGGAAGCTGTAAGCATAGAGGACATGCCTGCACCCCATTGGACTTACCTGTGTGGGTTAAATCCCGGGTCATTTGACAACCTATGGCGGTGATGGTTCTGCTCAGGCAGAGCAGTGCTGATGCTCCTCATAAAGCTGTCGCTGCTGTGAAGGTTCTAGGTGACATCACAAATCCCTTTGGTTACATACACAACAAAGCTGGGTTGTTGTTGTTTACACTCTGCAAGGCCTGTGGAAGTGAGTGACATCATAGCACTGTAGTTCTGAGGGTTCAAGATGGATGCAACAATCTCCTGTTGCTTCTATGAAGGCCGTAATAGACGACATCACCAAACAGCTCCATAGTCACATACACAGCAAAGGAGAGATGTTGTTTACACCTAGTGATGTCAGTGGTATTGAGTGACATCACAGCACAGTGCTAAGGCTCCTGGGCCTGGACACAGCAGCGGCTGCAATATCTCAACGGAGAATACGTTTATATCTATGTGTGTGTGTGCGCATATATATATATATATATATACTATATATATATATATATATATTTCTCCGCCGAAATCACTTTTAAACCCATTTCCACCTTTTTTTCCCTTCTCTTCCTCTTACTTTTTTTTCACGTTTTTTTACGTTTTTCTCCTTTTCGCCTCTTTTCTGGGCGTATTATTCTTCTTTTTCTTCTTTTTTTTCGTCTAATGCATACCCCCATCAGTGCAGCAATGCTTATTCAATACCGCCAGCAGATGGAGACACTGGGGGATAATTTTCTAAGGATTTATACTGATTTTTCCTGTCTGAATTTGTCGCACAGAAAGTTGCAGGCCAAATATGTGTGACATTTCTGCGACTTTAGCTTCTAGAGCATTTTTACAACATTATACATAGGTGCTGAATACATAAAAAGCGACTGTTCAGCGACAGACAAGTCGCATCGGCTGAAAGTAGGCCAGAAATGTCAGTCCATGTTGGAGCAGGTTTAGATACAGTCTAAAGCATAGATCTCAAAGTCTGTGCACAGAATTTAGCAAGGGCCTCGCACCTTCTGATGCATCAGGTAGGTGCACAATAGCATAGCCTAACCCTCTGTACTTTGGTCTATATTGATGCGGGACATAGACAGCCAGCTGATGACCAATCCATTAGTGCAATGGATGGCTGGAAGCATTTGTCTTTGCCTTTGCAATACCACAGAAGCAATGCATGGTCAATGTACAGCAATGACACACCTGTGTGAACAGCCAGGGAGACCCCCCCCCCCCCCCATGTTATGTTACATAGTTACATAGTTAGTACGGTCGAAAAAGACACATATGTCCATCACGTTCAACCAGGGAATTAAGGGGTAGGGGTGTGGCGCGATATTGGGGAAGGGATGAGATTTTATATTTCTTCATAAGCATTAATCTTATTTTGTCAATTAGGAACATTCAGCACCCACCCGCTATCAAGGCAGCTGCCTATCATGTCATGCCCTACCTGCACAGGTGTGCTGGCTACTCAAATGATCCAATTAAGGAGGCCATTTAGTCAGCAGCAGCAGAAAGTCCTGTGCCTGGACGCTCCAACAGGGGCCAGACACAAGCAGAAGCAGAAGCAGCAGAAGCAGCAGCAGCACCACCTTTTGTTTTTTGGCTGCAGCAGCAGCAAGGCCCACAGGGCTGGCTAGCTGGCTAGCCAGCAAGCAGGTAGCAATGAAAGTAGGAATCTTTCTTTTTAACCCTGTAAGGGGGTGGTGCACTGTACCCGAAGATACTGCCATATCGGGTCAATGCATAGGGCGACGGAAGCAAGCTTCGAAATCGGCCCCCGTTCTCAAAAATCCATTTAATATATGGTCCCCAGATAGGGGACGTATCAGATATTAAACTGATAAGAACAGATACTACACTTGATCTTAGCCAAAAGGCCGAGAAGCGATAACCGTGAAAGGGGCGGGCCCAACAAGGTCCCCTTCATGGGCACTATCACTGCTTGCTGTCAGGGAGGCTGCCAGACAATTTCTCCATGCACACTCTGGGCTGGGGGGCAGTCAACCACCAGTACACACAGCAGAACCTAAACCCATACCATTATTGCTAAGCAGCAAGACAGGGGCCCATTGCACTCCCACGGGGCCTTTTTAAATGCAATCCATAACCCGGATTTGCCAGGAACCCTTCTTACTCTCCTACTTGCATGTGACACTGGGCTTAGGATCTGCATAGGAAACACACACACAAGCACACACCTACCTTTGTTGCCTGCAGATGCCTCCTTGGCTGTCCCCAAACGGTATCAAACCAACACCCACGGGAAGCTGTAAGCATAGAGGACATGCCTGCACCCCATTGGACTTACCTGTGTGGGTTAAATCCGGGTTATTTGACAACCAATGGCGGTGATGGTTCTGCTCAGGCAGAGCAGTGCTGATGCTCCTCATAAAGCTGTCGCTGCTGTGAAGGTTCTAGGTGACATCACAAATCCCTTTGGTTACATACACAACAAAGCTGGGTTGTTGTTGTTTACACTCTGCAAGGCCTGTGGAAGTGAGTGACATCATAGCACTGTAGTTCTGAGGTTCAAGATGGATGCAACAATCTCCTGTTGCTTCTATGAAGGCCGTAATAGACGACATCACCAAACAGCTCCATAGTCACATACACAGCAAAGGAGAGATGTTGTTTACACCTAGTGATGTCAGTGGTATTGAGTGACATCACAGCACAGTGCTAAGGCTCCTGGGCCTGGACACAGCAGCGGCTGCAATATCTCAACGGAGAATACGTTTATATCTATGTGTGCGCATATATATATATATATATATATATATATACTATATATATATATATTTCTCCGCCGAAATCACTTTTAAACCCATTTCCACCTTTTTTTCCCTTCTCTTCCTCTTTTTTCACGTTTTTTTTACGTTTTTCTCCTTTTCGCCTCTTTTCTGGGCGTATTATTCTTCTTTTTCTTCTTTTTTTTCGTCTAATGCATACCCCATCAGTGCAGCAATGCTTATTCAATACCGCCAGCAGATGGAGACACTGGGGGATAATTTTCTAAGGATTTATACTGATTTTTCCTGTCTGAATTTGTCGCACAGAAGTTGCAGGCCAAATATGTGTGACATTTCTGCGACTTTAGCTTCTAGAGCATTTTTACAACATTATACATAGGTGCTGAATACATAAAAAGCGACTGTTCAGCGACAGACAAGTCGCATCGGCTGAAAGTAGGCCAGAATGTCAGTCCATGTTGGAGCAGGTTTAGATACAGTCTAAAGCATAGATCTCAAAGTCTGTGCACAGAATTTAGCAAGGGCCTCGCACCTTCTGATGCATCAGGTAGGTGCACAATAGCATAGCCTAACCCTCTGTACTTTGGTCTATATTGATGCGGGACATAGACAGCCAGCTGATGACCAATCCATTAGTGCAATGGATGGCTGGAAGCATTTGTCTTTGCCTTTGCAATACCACAGAAGCAATGCATGGTCAATGTACAGCAATGACACACCTGTGTGAACAGCCAGGAGACCCCCCCCCCCATGTTATGTTACATAGTTACATAGTTAGTACGGTCGAAAAAAGACATATGTCCATCACGTTCAACCAGGGAATTAAGGGGTAGGGGTGTGGCGCGATATTGGGGAAGGGATGAGATTTTATATTTCTTCATAAGCATTAATCTTATTTTGTCAATTAGGAACATTCAGCACCCACCCGCTATCAAGGCAGCTGCCTATCATGTCATGCCCTACCTGCACAGGTGTGCTGGCTACTCAAATGATCCAATTAAGGAGGCCATTTAGTCAGCAGCAGCAGAAGTCCTGTGCCTGGACGCTCCAACAGGGGCCAGACACAAGCAGAAGCAGAAGCAGCAGAAGCAGCAGCAGCACCACCTTTTGTTTTTTGGCTGCAGCAGCAGCAAGGCCCACAGGGCTGGCTAGCTGGCTAGCCAGCAAGCAGGTAGCAATGAAAGTAGGAATCTTTCTTTTTAACCCTGTAAGGGGGTGGTGCACTGTACCCGAAGATACTGCCATATCGGGTCAATGCATAGGGCGACGGAAGCAAGCTTCGAAATCGGCCCCCGTTCTCAAAAATCCATTTAATATATGGTCCCCAGATAGGGGACGTATCAGATATTAAACTGATAAGAACAGATACTACACTTGATCTTAGCCAAAAGGCCGAGAAGCGATAACCGTGAAAGGGGCGGGCCCAACAAGGTCCCCTTCATGGGCACTATCACTGCTTGCTGTCAGGGAGGCTGCCAGACAATTTTCCATGCACACTCTGGGCTGGGGGGCAGTCAACCACCAGTACACACAGCAGAACCTAAACCCATACCATTATTGCTAAGCAGCAAGACAGGGGCCCATTGCACTCCCACGGGGCCTTTTTAAATGCAATCCATAACCCGGATTTGCCAGGAACCCTTCTTACTCCTCCTACTTGCATGTGACACTGGGCTTAGGATCTGCATAGGAAACACACACACAAGCACACACCTACCTTTGTTGCCTGCAGATGCCTCCTTGGCTGTCCCCAAACGGTATCAAACCAACACCCACGGGAAGCTGTAAGCATAGAGGACATGCCTGCACCCCATTGGACTTACCTGTGTGGGTTAAATCCGGGTTATTTGACAACCTATGGCGGTGATGGTTCTGCTCAGGCAGAGCAGTGCTGATGCTCCTCATAAAGCTGTCGCTGCTGTGAAGGTTCTAGGTGACATCACAAATCCCTTTGGTTACATACACAACAAAGCTGGGTTGTTGTTGTTTACACTCTGCAAGGCCTGTGGAAGTGAGTGACATCATAGCACTGTAGTTCTGAGGGTTCAAGATGGATGCAACAATCTCCTGTTGCTTCTATGAAGGCCGTAATAGACGACATCACCAAACAGCTCCATAGTCACATACACAGCAAAGGAGAGATGTTGTTTACACCTAGTGATGTCAGTGGTATTGAGTGACATCACAGCACAGTGCTAAGGCTCCTGGGCCTGGACACAGCAGCGGCTGCAATATCTCAACGGAGAATACGTTTATATCTATGTGTGTGTGTGCGCATATATATATATATATATATATATATATATATATATATATATATATATATATATATTTCTCCGCCGAAATCACTTTTAAACCCATTTCCACCTTTTTTTCCCTTCTCTTCCTCTTACTTTTTTTTCACGTTTTTTTACGTTTTTCTCCTTTTCGCCTCTTTTCTGGGCGTATTATTCTTCTTTTTCTTCTTTTTTTTCGTCTAATGCATACCCCATCAGTGCAGCAATGCTTATTCAATACCGCCAGCAGATGGAGACACTGGGGGATAATTTTCTAAGGATTTATACTGATTTTTCCTGTCTGAATTTGTCGCACAGAAAGTTGCAGGCCAAATATGTGTGACATTTCTGCGACTTTAGCTTCTAGAGCATTTTTACAACATTATACATAGGTGCTGAATACATAAAAAGCGACTGTTCAGCGACAGACAAGTCGCATCGGCTGAAAGTAGGCCAGAATGTCAGTCCATGTTGGAGCAGGTTTAGATACAGTCTAAAGCATAGATCTCAAAGTCTGTGCACAGAATTTAGCAAGGGCCTCGCACCTTCTGATGCATCAGGTAGGTGCACAATAGCATAGCCTAACCCTCTGTACTTTGGTCTATATTGATGCGGGACATAGACAGCCAGCTGATGACCAATCCATTAGTGCAATGGATGGCTGGAAGCATTTGTCTTTGCCTTTGCAATACCACAGAAGCAATGCATGGTCAATGTACAGCAATGACACACCTGTGTGAACAGCCAGGAGACCCCCCCCCCCATGTTATGTTACATAGTTACATAGTTAGTACGGTCGAAAAAAGACATATGTCCATCACGTTCAACCAGGGAATTAAGGGGTAGGGGTGTGGCGCGATATTGGGGAAGGGATGAGATTTTATATTTCTTCATAAGCATTAATCTTATTTTGTCAATTAGGAACATTCAGCACCCACCCGCTATCAAGGCAGCTGCCTATCATGTCATGCCCTACCTGCACAGGTGTGCTGGCTACTCAAATGATCCAATTAAGGAGGCCATTTAGTCAGCAGCAGCAGAAGTCCTGTGCCTGGACGCTCCAACAGGGGCCAGACACAAGCAGAAGCAGAAGCAGCAGAAGCAGCAGCAGCACCACCTTTTGTTTTTTGGCTGCAGCAGCAGCAAGGCCCACAGGGCTGGCTAGCTGGCTAGCCAGCAAGCAGGTAGCAATGAAAGTAGGAATCTTTCTTTTTAACCCTGTAAGGGGGTGGTGCACTGTACCCGAAGATACTGCCATATCGGGTCAATGCATAGGGCGACGGAAGCAAGCTTCGAAATCGGCCCCCGTTCTCAAAAATCCATTTAATATATGGTCCCCAGATAGGGGACGTATCAGATATTAAACTGATAAGAACAGATACTACACTTGATCTTAGCCAAAAGGCCGAGAAGCGATAACCGTGAAAGGGGCGGGCCCAACAAGGTCCCCTTCATGGGCACTATCACTGCTTGCTGTCAGGGAGGCTGCCAGACAATTTTCCATGCACACTCTGGGCTGGGGGGCAGTCAACCACCAGTACACACAGCAGAACCTAAACCCATACCATTATTGCTAAGCAGCAAGACAGGGGCCCATTGCACTCCCACGGGGCCTTTTTAAATGCAATCCATAACCCGGATTTGCCAGGAACCCTTCTTACTCCTCCTACTTGCATGTGACACTGGGCTTAGGATCTGCATAGGAAACACACACACAAGCACACACCTACCTTTGTTGCCTGCAGATGCCTCCTTGGCTGTCCCCAAACGGTATCAAACCAACACCCACGGGAAGCTGTAAGCATAGAGGACATGCCTGCACCCCATTGGACTTACCTGTGTGGGTTAAATCCGGGTTATTTGACAACCTATGGCGGTGATGGTTCTGCTCAGGCAGAGCAGTGCTGATGCTCCTCATAAAGCTGTCGCTGCTGTGAAGGTTCTAGGTGACATCACAAATCCCTTTGGTTACATACACAACAAAGCTGGGTTGTTGTTGTTTACACTCTGCAAGGCCTGTGGAAGTGAGTGACATCATAGCACTGTAGTTCTGAGGGTTCAAGATGGATGCAACAATCTCCTGTTGCTTCTATGAAGGCCGTAATAGACGACATCACCAAACAGCTCCATAGTCACATACACAGCAAAGGAGAGATGTTGTTTACACCTAGTGATGTCAGTGGTATTGAGTGACATCACAGCACAGTGCTAAGGCTCCTGGGCCTGGACACAGCAGCGGCTGCAATATCTCAACGGAGAATACGTTTATATCTATGTGTGTGTGTGCGCATATATATATATATATATATATATATATATATATATATATATATATTTCTCCGCCAAAATCACTTTTAAACCCATTGCCACCTTTTTTTCCCTTCTCTTCCTCTTACTTTTTTTTCACGTTTTTTTACGTTTTTCTCCTTTTCGCCTCTTTTCTGGGCGTATTATTCTTCTTTTTCTTCTTTTTTTTCGTCTAATGCATACCCCATCAGTGCAGCAATGCTTATTCAATACCGCCAGCAGATGGAGACACTGGGGGATAATTTTCTAAGGATTTATACTGATTTTTCCTGTCTGAATTTGTCGCACAGAAAGTTGCAGGCCAAATATGTGTGACATTTCTGCGACTTTAGCTTCTAGAGCATTTTTACAACATTATACATAGGTGCTGAATACATAAAAAGCGACTGTTCAGCGACAGACAAGTCGCATCGGCTGAAAGTAGGCCAGAATGTCAGTCCATGTTGGAGCAGGTTTAGATACAGTCTAAAGCATAGATCTCAAAGTCTGTGCACAGAATTTAGCAAGGGCCTCGCACCTTCTGATGCATCAGGTAGGTGCACAATAGCATAGCCTAACCCTCTGTACTTTGGTCTATATTGATGCGGGACATAGACAGCCAGCTGATGACCAATCCATTAGTGCAATGGATGGCTGGAAGCATTTGTCTTTGCCTTTGCAATACCACAGAAGCAATGCATGGTCAATGTACAGCAATGACACACCTGTGTGAACAGCCAGGAGACCCCCCCCCCCCCCCATGTTATGTTACATAGTTACATAGTTAGTACGGTCGAAAAAAGACATATGTCCATCACGTTCAACCAGGGAATTAAGGGGTAGGGGTGTGGCGCGATATTGGGGAAGGGATGAGATTTTATATTTCTTCATAAGCATTAATCTTATTTTGTCAATTAGGAACATTCAGCACCCACCCGCTATCAAGGCAGCTGCCTATCATGTCATGCCCTACCTGCACAGGTGTGCTGGCTACTCAAATGATCCAATTAAGGAGGCCATTTAGTCAGCAGCAGCAGAAGTCCTGTGCCTGGACGCTCCAACAGGGGCCAGACACAAGCAGAAGCAGAAGCAGCAGAAGCAGCAGCAGCACCACCTTTTGTTTTTTGGCTGCAGCAGCAGCAAGGCCCACAGGGCTGGCTAGCTGGCTAGCCAGCAAGCAGGTAGCAATGAAAGTAGGAATCTTTCTTTTTAACCCTGTAAGGGGGTGGTGCACTGTACCCGAAGATACTGCCATATCGGGTCAATGCATAGGGCGACGGAAGCAAGCTTCGAAATCGGCCCCCGTTCTCAAAAATCCATTTAATATATGGTCCCCAGATAGGGGACGTATCAGATATTAAACTGATAAGAACAGATACTACACTTGATCTTAGCCAAAAGGCCGAGAAGCGATAACCGTGAAAGGGGCGGGCCCAACAAGGTCCCCTTCATGGGCACTATCACTGCTTGCTGTCAGGGAGGCTGCCAGACAATTTTCCATGCACACTCTGGGCTGGGGGGCAGTCAACCACCAGTACACACAGCAGAACCTAAACCCATACCATTATTGCTAAGCAGCAAGACAGGGGCCCATTGCACTCCCACGGGGCCTTTTTAAATGCAATCCATAACCCGGATTTGCCAGGAACCCTTCTTACTCCTCCTACTTGCATGTGACACTGGGCTTAGGATCTGCATAGGAAACACACACACAAGCACACACCTACCTTTGTTGCCTGCAGATGCCTCCTTGGCTGTCCCCAAACGGTATCAAACCAACACCCACGGGAAGCTGTAAGCATAGAGGACATGCCTGCACCCCATTGGACTTACCTGTGTGGGTTAAATCCGGGTTATTTGACAACCTATGGCGGTGATGGTTCTGCTCAGGCAGAGCAGTGCTGATGCTCCTCATAAAGCTGTCGCTGCTGTGAAGGTTCTAGGTGACATCACAAATCCCTTTGGTTACATACACAACAAAGCTGGGTTGTTGTTGTTTACACTCTGCAAGGCCTGTGGAAGTGAGTGACATCATAGCACTGTAGTTCTGAGGGTTCAAGATGGATGCAACAATCTCCTGTTGCTTCTATGAAGGCCGTAATAGACGACATCACCAAACAGCTCCATAGTCACATACACAGCAAAGGAGAGATGTTGTTTACACCTAGTGATGTCAGTGGTATTGAGTGACATCACAGCACAGTGCTAAGGCTCCTGGGCCTGGACACAGCAGCGGCTGCAATATCTCAACGGAGAATACGTTTATATCTATGTGTGTGTGTGCGCATATATATATATATATATATATATATATATATATATATATATATATTTCTCCGCCGAAATCACTTTTAAACCCATTTCCACCTTTTTTTCCCTTCTCTTCCTCTTACTTTTTTTTCACGTTTTTTTACGCTTTTCTCCTTTTCGCCTCTTTTCTGGGCGTATTATTCTTCTTTTTCTTCTTTTTTTTCGTCTAATGCATACCCCATCAGTGCAGCAATGCTTATTCAATACCGCCAGCAGATGGAGACACTGGGGGATAATTTTCTAAGGATTTATACTGATTTTTCCTGTCTGAATTTGTCGCACAGAAAGTTGCAGGCCAAATATGTGTGACATTTCTGCGACTTTAGCTTCTAGAGCATTTTTACAACATTATACATAGGTGCTGAATACATAAAAAGCGACTGTTCAGCGACAGACAAGTCGCATCGGCTGAAAGTAGGCCAGAATGTCAGTCCATGTTGGAGCAGGTTTAGATACAGTCTAAAGCATAGATCTCAAAGTCTGTGCACAAGGGCCTCGCACCTTCTGATGCATCAGGTAGGTGCACAATAGCATAGCCTAACCCTCTGTACTTTGGTCTATATTGATGCGGGACATAGACAGCCAGCTGATGACCAATCCATTAGTGCAATGGATGGCTGGAAGCATTTGTCTTTGCCTTTGCAATACCACAGAAGCAATGCATGGTCAATGTACAGCAATGACACACCTGTGTGAACAGCCAGGAGACCCCCCCCCCCCCCCCCCCCATGTTATGTTACATAGTTACATAGTTAGTACGGTCGAAAAAAGACATATGTCCATCACGTTCAACCAGGGAATTAAGGGGTAGGGGTGTGGCGCGATATTGGGGAAGGGATGAGATTTTATATTTCTTCATAAGCATTAATCTTATTTTGTCAATTAGGAACATTCAGCACCCACCCGCTATCAAGGCAGCTGCCTATCATGTCATGCCCTACCTGCACAGGTGTGCTGGCTACTCAAATGATCCAATTAAGGAGGCCATTTAGTCAGCAGCAGCAGAAGTCCTGTGCCTGGACGCTCCAACAGGGGCCAGACACAAGCAGAAGCAGAAGCAGCAGAAGCAGCAGCAGCACCACCTTTTGTTTTTTGGCTGCAGCAGCAGCAAGGCCCACAGGGCTGGCTAGCTGGCTAGCCAGCAAGCAGGCAGCAATGAAAGTAGGAATCTTTCTTTTTAACCCTGTAAGGGGGTGGTGCACTGTACCCGAAGATACTGCCATATCGGGTCAATGCATAGGGCGACGGAAGCAAGCTTCGAAATCGGCCCCCGTTCTCAAAAATCCATTTAATATATGGTCCCCAGATAGGGGACGTATCAGATATTAAACTGATAAGAACAGATACTACACTTGATCTTAGCCAAAAGGCCGAGAAGCGATAACCGTGAAAGGGGCGGGCCCAACAAGGTCCCCTTCATGGGCACTATCACTGCTTGCTGTCAGGGAGGATGCCAGACAATTTTCCATGCACACTCTGGGCTGGGGGGCAGTCAACCACCAGTACACACAGCAGAACCTAAACCCATACCATTATTGCTAAGCAGCAAGACAGGGGCCCATTGCACTCCCACGGGGCCTTTTTAAATGCAATCCATAACCCGGATTTGCCAGGAACCCTTCTTACTCCTCCTACTTGCATGTGACACTGGGCTTAGGATCTGCATAGGAAACACACACACAAGCACACACCTACCTTTGTTGCCTGCAGATGCCTCCTTGGCTGTCCCCAAACGGTATCAAACCAACACCCACGGGAAGCTGTAAGCATAGAGGACATGCCTGCACCCCATTGGACTTACCTGTGTGGGTTAAATCCGGGTTATTTGACAACCTATGGCGGTGATGGTTCTGCTCAGGCAGAGCAGTGCTGATGCTCCTCATAAAGCTGTCGCTGCTGTGAAGGTTCTAGGTGACATCACAAATCCCTTTGGTTACATACACAACAAAGCTGGGTTGTTGTTGTTTACACTCTGCAAGGCCTGTGGAAGTGAGTGACATCATAGCACTGTAGTTCTGAGGGTTCAAGATGGATGCAACAATCTCCTGTTGCTTCTATGAAGGCCGTAATAGACGACATCACCAAACAGCTCCATAGTCACATACACAGCAAAGGAGAGATGTTGTTTACACCTAGTGATGTCAGTGGTATTGAGTGACATCACAGCACAGTGCTAAGGCTCCTGGGCCTGGACACAGCAGCGGCTGCAATATCTCAACGGAGAATACGTTTATATCTATGTGTGTGTGTGCGCATATATATATATATATATATATATATATATATATATATATATTTCTCCGCCGAAATCACTTTTAAACCCATTTCCACCTTTTTTTCCCTTCTCTTCCTCTTACTTTTTTTTCACGTTTTTTTACGCTTTTCTCCTTTTCGCCTCTTTTCTGGGCGTATTATTCTTCTTTTTCTTCTTTTTTTTCGTCTAATGCATACCCCATCAGTGCAGCAATGCTTATTCAATACCGCCAGCAGATGGAGACACTGGGGGATAATTTTCTAAGGATTTATACTGATTTTTCCTGTCTGAATTTGTCGCACAGAAAGTTGCAGGCCAAATATGTGTGACATTTCTGCGACTTTAGCTTCTAGAGCATTTTTACAACATTATACATAGGTGCTGAATACATAAAAAGCGACTGTTCAGCGACAGACAAGTCGCATCGGCTGAAAGTAGGCCAGAATGTCAGTCCATGTTGGAGCAGGTTTAGATACAGTCTAAAGCATAGATCTCAAAGTCTGTGCACAGAATTTAGCAAGGGCCTCGCACCTTCTGATGCATCAGGTAGGTGCACAATAGCATAGCCTAACCCTCTGTACTTTGGTCTATATTGATGCGGGACATAGACAGCCAGCTGATGACCAATCCATTAGTGCAATGGATGGCTGGAAGCATTTGTCTTTGCCTTTGCAATACCACAGAAGCAATGCATGGTCAATGTACAGCAATGACACACCTGTGTGAACAGCCAGGAGACCCCCCCCCCCCCCCCCCCCATGTTATGTTACATAGTTACATAGTTAGTACGGTCGAAAAAAGACATATGTCCATCACGTTCAACCAGGGAATTAAGGGGTAGGGGTGTGGCGCGATATTGGGGAAGGGATGAGATTTTATATTTCTTCATAAGCATTAATCTTATTTTGTCAATTAGGAACATTCAGCACCCACCCGCTATCAAGGCAGCTGCCTATCATGTCATGCCCTACCTGCACAGGTGTGCTGGCTACTCAAATGATCCAATTAAGGAGGCCATTTAGTCAGCAGCAGCAGAAGTCCTGTGCCTGGACGCTCCAACAGGGGCCAGACACAAGCAGAAGCAGAAGCAGCAGAAGCAGCAGCAGCACCACCTTTTGTTTTTTGGCTGCAGCAGCAGCAAGGCCCACAGGGCTGGCTAGCTGGCTAGCCAGCAAGCAGGCAGCAATGAAAGTAGGAATCTTTCTTTTTAACCCTGTAAGGGGGTGGTGCACTGTACCCGAAGATACTGCCATATCGGGTCAATGCATAGGGCGACGGAAGCAAGCTTCGAAATCGGCCCCCGTTCTCAAAAATCCATTTAATATATGGTCCCCAGATAGGGGACGTATCAGATATTAAACTGATAAGAACAGATACTACACTTGATCTTAGCCAAAAGGCCGAGAAGCGATAACCGTGAAAGGGGCGGGCCCAACAAGGTCCCCTTCATGGGCACTATCACTGCTTGCTGTCAGGGAGGATGCCAGACAATTTTCCATGCACACTCTGGGCTGGGGGGCAGTCAACCACCAGTACACACAGCAGAACCTAAACCCATACCATTATTGCTAAGCAGCAAGACAGGGGCCCATTGCACTCCCACGGGGCCTTTTTAAATGCAATCCATAACCCGGATTTGCCAGGAACCCTTCTTACTCCTCCTACTTGCATGTGACACTGGGCTTAGGATCTGCATAGGAAACACACACACAAGCACACACCTACCTTTGTTGCCTGCAGATGCCTCCTTGGCTGTCCCCAAACGGTATCAAACCAACACCCACGGGAAGCTGTAAGCATAGAGGACATGCCTGCACCCCATTGGACTTACCTGTGTGGGTTAAATCCGGGTTATTTGACAACCTATGGCGGTGATGGTTCTGCTCAGGCAGAGCAGTGCTGATGCTCCTCATAAAGCTGTCGCTGCTGTGAAGGTTCTAGGTGACATCACAAATCCCTTTGGTTACATACACAACAAAGCTGGGTTGTTGTTGTTTACACTCTGCAAGGCCTGTGGAAGTGAGTGACATCATAGCACTGTAGTTCTGAGGGTTCAAGATGGATGCAACAATCTCCTGTTGCTTCTATGAAGGCCGTAATAGACGACATCACCAAACAGCTCCATAGTCACATACACAGCAAAGGAGAGATGTTGTTTACACCTAGTGATGTCAGTGGTATTGAGTGACATCACAGCACAGTGCTAAGGCTCCTGGGCCTGGACACAGCAGCGGCTGCAATATCTCAACGGAGAATACGTTTATATCTATGTGTGTGTGTGCGCATATATATATATATATATATATATATATATATATATATATTTCTCCGCCGAAATCACTTTTAAACCCATTTCCACCTTTTTTTCCCTTCTCTTCCTCTTACTTTTTTTTCACGTTTTTTTACGTTTTTCTCCTTTTCGCCTCTTTTCTGGGCGTATTATTCTTCTTTTTCTTCTTTTTTTTCGTCTAATGCATACCCCATCAGTGCAGCAATGCTTATTCAATACCGCCAGCAGATGGAGACACTGGGGGATAATTTTCTAAGGATTTATACTGATTTTTCCTGTCTGAATTTGTCGCACAGAAAGTTGCAGGCCAAATATGTGTGACATTTCTGCGACTTTAGCTTCTAGAGCATTTTTACAACATTATACATAGGTGCTGAATACATAAAAAGCGACTGTTCAGCGACAGACAAGTCGCATCGGCTGAAAGTAGGCCAGAATGTCAGTCCATGTTGGAGCAGGTTTAGATACAGTCTAAAGCATAGATCTCAAAGTCTGTGCACAGAATTTAGCAAGGGCCTCGCACCTTCTGATGCATCAGGTAGGTGCACAATAGCATAGCCTAACCCTCTGTACTTTGGTCTATATTGATGCGGGACATAGACAGCCAGCTGATGACCAATCCATTAGTGCAATGGATGGCTGGAAGCATTTGTCTTTGCCTTTGCAATACCACAGAAGCAATGCATGGTCAATGTACAGCAATGACACACCTGTGTGAACAGCCAGGAGACCCCCCCCCCCCCCCCCCATGTTATGTTACATAGTTACATAGTTAGTACGGTCGAAAAAAGACATATGTCCATCACGTTCAACCAGGGAATTAAGGGGTAGGGGTGTGGCGCGATATTGGGGAAGGGAGGAGATTTTATATTTCTTCATAAGCATTAATCTTATTTTGTCAATTAGGAACATTCAGCACCCACCCGCTATCAAGGCAGCTGCCTATCATGTCATGCCCTACCTGCACAGGTGTGCTGGCTACTCAAATGATCCAATTAAGGAGGCCATTTAGTCAGCAGCAGCAGAAGTCCTGTGCCTGGACGCTCCAACAGGGGCCAGACACAAGCAGAAGCAGAAGCAGCAGAAGCAGCAGCAGCACCACCTTTTGTTTTTTGGCTGCAGCAGCAGCAAGGCCCACAGGGCTGGCTAGCTGGCTAGCCAGCAAGCAGGTAGCAATGAAAGTAGGAATCTTTCTTTTTAACCCTGTAAGGGGGTGGTGCACTGTACCCGAAGATACTGCCATATCGGGTCAATACATAGGGCGACGGAAGCAAGCTTCGAAATCGGCCCCCGTTCTCAAAAATCCATTTAATATATGGTCCCCAGATAGGGGACGTATCAGATATTAAACTGATAAGAACAGATACTACACTTGATCTTAGCCAAAAGGCCGAGAAGCGATAACCGTGAAAGGGGCGGGCCCAACAAGGTCCCCTTCATGGGCACTATCACTGCTTGCTGTCAGGGAGGCTGCCAGACAATTTTCCATGCACACTCTGGGCTGGGGGGCAGTCAACCACCAGTACACACAGCAGAACCTAAACCCATACCATTATTGCTAAGCAGCAAGACAGGGGCCCATTGCACTCCCACGGGGCCTTTTTAAATGCAATCCATAACCCGGATTTGCCAGGAACCCTTCTTACTCCTCCTACTTGCATGTGACACTGGGCTTAGGATCTGCATAGGAAACACACACACAAGCACACACCTACCTTTGTTGCCTGCAGATGCCTCCTTGGCTGTCCCCAAACGGTATCAAACCAACACCCACGGGAAGCTGTAAGCATAGAGGACATGCCTGCACCCCATTGGACTTACCTGTGTGGGTTAAATCCGGGTTATTTGACAACCTATGGCGGTGATGGTTCTGCTCAGGCAGAGCAGTGCTGATGCTCCTCATAAAGCTGTCGCTGCTGTGAAGGTTCTAGGTGACATCACAAATCCCTTTGGTTACATACACAACAAAGCTGGGTTGTTGTTGTTTACACTCTGCAAGGCCTGTGGAAGTGAGTGACATCATAGCACTGTAGTTCTGAGGGTTCAAGATGGATGCAACAATCTCCTGTTGCTTCTATGAAGGCCGTAATAGACGACATCACCAAACAGCTCCATAGTCACATACACAGCAAAGGAGAGATGTTGTTTACACCTAGTGATGTCAGTGGTATTGAGTGACATCACAGCACAGTGCTAAGGCTCCTGGGCCTGGACACAGCAGCGGCTGCAATATCTCAACGGAGAATACGTTTATATCTATGTGTGTGTGTGCGCATATATATATATATATATATATATATATATATATATATTTCTCCGCCGAAATCACTTTTAAACCCATTTCCACCTTTTTTTCCCTTCTCTTCCTCTTACTTTTTTTTCACGTTTTTTTACGTTTTTCTCCTTTTCGCCTCTTTTCTGGGCGTATTATTCTTCTTTTTCTTCTTTTTTTTCGTCTAATGCATACCCCATCAGTGCAGCAATGCTTATTCAATACCGCCAGCAGATGGAGACACTGGGGGATAATTTTCTAAGGATTTATACTGATTTTTCCTGTCTGAATTTGTCGCACAGAAAGTTGCAGGCCAAATATGTGTGACATTTCTGCGACTTTAGCTTCTAGAGCATTTTTACAACATTATACATAGGTGCTGAATACATAAAAAGCGACTGTTCAGCGACAGACAAGTCGCATCGGCTGAAAGTAGGCCAGAATGTCAGTCCATGTTGGAGCAGGTTTAGATACAGTCTAAAGCATAGATCTCAAAGTCTGTGCACAGAATTTAGCAAGGGCCTCGCACCTTCTGATGCATCAGGTAGGTGCACAATAGCATAGCCTAACCCTCTGTACTTTGGTCTATATTGATGCGGGACATAGACAGCCAGCTGATGACCAATCCATTAGTGCAATGGATGGCTGGAAGCATTTGTCTTTGCCTTTGCAATACCACAGAAGCAATGCATGGTCAATGTACAGCAATGACACACCTGTGTGAACAGCCAGGAGACCCCCCCCCCCCCCCCATGTTATGTTACATAGTTACATAGTTAGTACGGTCGAAAAAAGACATATGTCCATCACGTTCAACCAGGGAATTAAGGGGTAGGGGTGTGGCGCGATATTGGGGAAGGGATGAGATTTTATATTTCTTCATAAGCATTAATCTTATTTTGTCAATTAGGAACATTCAGCACCCACCCGCTATCAAGGCAGCTGCCTATCATGTCATGCCCTACCTGCACAGGTGTGCTGGCTACTCAAATGATCCAATTAAGGAGGCCATTTAGTCAGCAGCAGCAGAAGTCCTGTGCCTGGACGCTCCAACAGGGGCCAGACACAAGCAGAAGCAGAAGCAGCAGAAGCAGCAGCAGCACCACCTTTTGTTTTTTGGCTGCAGCAGCAGCAAGGCCCACAGGGCTGGCTAGCTGGCTAGCCAGCAAGCAGGTAGCAATGAAAGTAGGAATCTTTCTTTTTAACCCTGTAAGGGGGTGGTGCACTGTACCCGAAGATACTGCCATATCGGGTCAATACATAGGGCGACGGAAGCAAGCTTCGAAATCGGCCCCCGTTCTCAAAAATCCATTTAATATATGGTCCCCAGATAGGGGACGTATCAGATATTAAACTGATAAGAACAGATACTACACTTGATCTTAGCCAAAAGGCCGAGAAGCGATAACCGTGAAAGGGGCGGGCCCAACAAGGTCCCCTTCATGGGCACTATCACTGCTTGCTGTCAGGGAGGCTGCCAGACAATTTTCCATGCACACTCTGGGCTGGGGGGCAGTCAACCACCAGTACACACAGCAGAACCTAAACCCATACCATTATTGCTAAGCAGCAAGACAGGGGCCCATTGCACTCCCACGGGGCCTTTTTAAATGCAATCCATAACCCGGATTTGCCAGGAACCCTTCTTACTCCTCCTACTTGCATGTGACACTGGGCTTAGGATCTGCATAGGAAACACACACACAAGCACACACCTACCTTTGTTGCCTGCAGATGCCTCCTTGGCTGTCCCCAAACGGTATCAAACCAACACCCACGGGAAGCTGTAAGCATAGAGGACATGCCTGCACCCCATTGGACTTACCTGTGTGGGTTAAATCCGGGTTATTTGACAACCTATGGCGGTGATGGTTCTGCTCAGGCAGAGCAGTGCTGATGCTCCTCATAAAGCTGTCGCTGCTGTGAAGGTTCTAGGTGACATCACAAATCCCTTTGGTTACATACACAACAAAGCTGGGTTGTTGTTGTTTACACTCTGCAAGGCCTGTGGAAGTGAGTGACATCATAGCACTGTAGTTCTGAGGGTTCAAGATGGATGCAACAATCTCCTGTTGCTTCTATGAAGGCCGTAATAGACGACATCACCAAACAGCTCCATAGTCACATACACAGCAAAGGAGAGATGTTGTTTACACCTAGTGATGTCAGTGGTATTGAGTGACATCACAGCACAGTGCTAAGGCTCCTGGGCCTGGACACAGCAGCGGCTGCAATATCTCAACGGAGAATATGTTTATATCTATGTGTGTGTGTGCGCATATATATATATATATATATATATATATATATATATATATATATTCTCCGCCGAAATCACTTTTAAACCCATTTCCACCTTTTTTTCCCTTCTCTTCCTCTTACTTTTTTTTCACGTTTTTTTACGTTTTTCTCCTTTTCGCCTCTTTTCTGGGCGTATTATTCTTCTTTTTCTTCTTTTTTTTCATCTAATGCATACCCCATCAGTGCAGCAATGCTTATTCAATACCGCCAGCAGATGGAGACACTGGGGGATAATTTTCTAAGGATTTATACTGATTTTTCCTGTCTGAATTTGTCGCACAGAAAGTTGCAGGCCAAATATGTGTGACATTTCTGCGACTTTAGCTTCTAGAGCATTTTTACAACATTATACATAGGTGCTGAATACATAAAAAGCGACTGTTCAGCGACAGACAAGTCGCATCGGCTGAAAGTAGGCCAGAATGTCAGTCCATGTTGGAGCAGGTTTAGATACAGTCTAAAGCATAGATCTCAAAGTCTGTGCACAGAATTTAGCAAGGGCCTCGCACCTTCTGATGCATCAGGTAGGTGCACAATAGCATAGCCTAACCCTCTGTACTTTGGTCTATATTGATGCGGGACATAGACAGCCAGCTGATGACCAATCCATTAGTGCAATGGATGGCTGGAAGCATTTGTCTTTGCCTTTGCAATACCACAGAAGCAATGCATGGTCAATGTACAGCAATGACACACCTGTGTGAACAGCCAGGAGACCCCCCCCCCCCCATGTTATGTTACATAGTTACATAGTTAGTACGGTCGAAAAAAGACATATGTCCATCACGTTCAACCAGGGAATTAAGGGGTAGGGGTGTGGCGCGATATTGGGGAAGGGATGAGATTTTATATTTCTTCATAAGCATTAATCTTATTTTGTCAATTAGGAACATTCAGCACCCACCCGCTATCAAGGCAGCTGCCTATCATGTCATGCCCTACCTGCACAGGTGTGCTGGCTACTCAAATGATCCAATTAAGGAGGCCATTTAGTCAGCAGCAGCAGAAGTCCTGTGCCTGGACGCTCCAACAGGGGCCAGACACAAGCAGAAGCAGAAGCAGCAGAAGCAGCAGCAGCACCACCTTTTGTTTTTTGGCTGCAGCAGCAGCAAGGCCCACAGGGCTGGCTAGCTGGCTAGCCAGCAAGCAGGTAGCAATGAAAGTAGGAATCTTTCTTTTTAACCCTGTAAGGGGGTGGTGCACTGTACCCGAAGATACTGCCATATCGGGTCAATGCATAGGGCGACGGAAGCAAGCTTCGAAATCGGCCCCCGTTCTCAAAAATCCATTTAATATATGGTCCCCAGATAGGGGACGTATCAGATATTAAACTGATAAGAACAGATTTTTTTTTTTTTTTTTTTTTTTTTAAACCTTCAGGTTTGGACATTAAAACATCAAAATCCAACTCCATACTTCGTCACTTAGACTTTCTGAAGTAAAGTCCAACTCATCATTAGGTCTTTCTTTTTATTTTCAATTTCAAACAAACATAAATACCATCACCAATTACAAACTTACAAGATATCTCCATTTCAAAAACTTCCATATCCCCTCAGCATCCTTATCCCCCAAATTCTTCCTATCACACAAATAAACAACATATAACCTATCTAGAATCATCTTAATACAACCCTCCACCGACACGTTTTTTCTTTTGAATACACATAAATTCCTAACATCCCAAAGTACTTCTTTAATAATGGCAAGCAACACAAAAAAAACCCTTTCCTTATCTCTCCCTACCATACTAAGTCCAAACATAACCACATCATACGACATATACCTTATACCAGTCAATTCTTTAAACAGCAATCTCATCCCTTTCCACACACCTTGCGCCATTTCACAATTCCAAAATACATGCATCACACTCTCAATCCCATCACACCCATCTCTTGGACACCTCTCATACCTTCCAATCCCTCTATTTCTTTGAAATTCTCTTACCGGTAACGCACCATGCAAACTCTGCCATACTATCTCACGTTGTCTATTTGTTACTCCAACAGTCATTATACTCTTCCACACTCTCCCCACATCTACAGCTCTCACCATATTAATTGAACATTCAACTTCGTCTTTTTTAATGTACCCAATCATACTCTTTTTACTCACAAACACTTCTGGACCCACACCAATCAACCTATAATTCTCCAAAAATTTCACCACATATACATACCAACTAGGACACACAAAAGCATAAGGCACTCTCAAATCTCTTTCCAACCAACCCAATTTACATAACACACTGCCACCCAAATATCTCACCATACATGCACAACTCTTTTCACCTCCCATCATTCTTTTCAAAGCAAAAACAATATTCACACCCAGATACACATCAACATTCGGAAAGTCCATTCCTCCATTTTTACCATCTTTCATTACAATCTCTCTCTTAACTCTTTCCATCTTTGTACCCCACAAAAACACAAATAACATTCTTTTCACCTTTCGCAAAACCATATAACTTGGCGGAAACACAACAGCAACATATAACAGTATTGGCAAAATCACACTCTTCACTATCATAACCTTACCAACCATTGACAACTCTCTCAACCTCCAAAAATTCAATTTCTTTTGCACTCTCTTCCCCACATCCTCCCAACTATTTCTACCATCCAACCGTTCATCCATCTTAACCCCCAACACTTGAATAGGCCCTTCCACCCCTTCCATACCAACATCCTCACTCTGAGTCACACCACCAAAACATTTATATTCACTCTTTCCCCAATTGACCTTAAAACCAGACGCACCACAAAACAGACTTACCAATAACTTGGATCTTCTTACAGCCGCAACAGATTCACTTACCACACATACATCATCCATATAAGCCAACACTTTAACCTCTTTACCACGACCCCCCGGAACTCTCACACCTCTCACACATTTATCCTTACGCAATAATTCTAATAATGGTTCCATAGCACAAATAAAAGCAATAGGTGACAAGGGACATCCCTGTCTCACCCCTGAACATACTTTAATCTCCTCAGTCATCCATCCATTAATCAGAATCTTACTATACACTTCCTTATACAACATTCTCACAATATTCACAAAATCACCTGGAAACCCCATTTTAACTAGCACCTTAAACAAAAACCCATGCGACAAACGGTCAAAAGCTTTTTCAAAATCAATTGACAACACACGAACCACCTGCTTTCTACACATACCATCCCACAATATATCTCTCAACAAACACAAATTCTCAATAATTCTTCTTCCTGGCACACCACACACTTGCTCCTCCCCAATCACTTGCTCTATCACGTCCCTCATTCTATTTGTAATCAGCTTTGCAAATATTTTATAATCCACATTCAACAAAGTTATCGGCCTCCAATTCCTTATATCATTCACATCCCCTTTCTTATAAATCAAAACCACTATCCCACTCTTCATACTTTCCACCAATCTTCCATTAGCCCACATATACTTAAAGATACTCTCCATATCATCCTTCAGTACATCCCACAATTTCACATAAAACTCAGCCGGCAACCCATCCTCTCCAGGAGTCTTATTTTTAGCCATACTATCAACCGTCCTTTTAATCTCTTCCATTCCAATCTCTCTCATTAAACTCTCATACTCATTACTATCTACCTTCTTATCAATCACTTCCAGCACTTCCTCAGCCAAACCCCTATCACACTGTTTGACTGCATATAAGTCCTCATAAAACTCTTTCACCACATTCAGTACAGCTTTGCCTCTCACCAAACCACCATCCTTATCATACACACTCACTAAATCATCCTTTCTCCCAATCACTTTCTTAAAAAAATATCTTGAACACTTTTCATCCTTCTCCAATTTGTCCACTTTTGCTCGGTACATTAACTCTTTTCCTCTTTCATTCAACCAATCCTTTATATCTCTTTTCACAGCATCAATCTTACCATCCACTCTCCATCCCTTCTTTTTCAACTTAATGAGAAACCCCAACCTTTTATTCAGCCATTCATACTTCTTTCTTTCCCTAGCTTTCCTTTTATAACCTTCCCTCTTGAAAAAAACCTTAGTTCTTTCTTTAACCCACTCCCACCAACACAATAAATCCAAAAATTCTTTTTTCTTCTCACACCATAACTTATACTTCTTAATATACCTATCATATACCTCCTTTTCATCCAACAGTTTCACATTAAGCTTCCAGTAACCCCTCCCACTTATGCAAATCTCATCCAACACCAAACCACAACTCACACGCTCATGATCAGAATAAATCACTCTCTCTTGCTTATACCACATACATCCTATCATTTTGGACACAAAACACATATCTAATCTTGACTCACTCCTTCCACTCTCAGCATGATATGTTGCTAACACAGGATTCACACCACACACTTCAACCACATCTCTTAACTTGAAATCACTCACCATACTCTTAAGCATATTTCCAGAAACATCCGCATCCCTCCCAATCTCACAGTTGAAATCACCTACTAACAACACTGGTTCCTTCCCAGACAAAAACCCCTTAATTATTTCAAACAAACCCACCCTCTCCTCCTTATTCACAGGTGCATAAACATTAATTAACTTAAATTTAAACCCATGTAACCCAACCTCCACCAACACACACCTTCCTTCCCTTAACACCATTTGACTACAAACTTTAAACTTATTATTCCTAAACAAAACCCCAACTCCATCATTTCTATTTACATTAGAGCAAGACCACACTGCTGGTCCATATCTCCACTCCTCCTTTTTTGGAGGAAAATCCAATCCACATTCCTGTAGACAAATTATGTCATTATTAGTTCCTGCCAATTCCTCCAGAATGGCCGCTCTTCTATTCTTATTTTTAAAGACTCTAACATTTGACAAACTAACCGAAAAAGACATATCAAATCAAATAACAACCCATAGGAAGAAAAAACCTAGAAGAGAGTTAATGAACTTTACGGCTCAGTGTCGAGGGAGAAGTTTCTTCTCCAATGCATTTATCCATTTCACCCTCAGATATTGCGGCAAAACGATTACTCGTCTCCACCACCGTCTGCTCCATCTTTTCACCACTGGCACCTCTCGCCGCCTTCCGTGGGGGACGAAAAAGATCTTCCTCTCTCTCTTTAGCACTTTCCTCTTCTGAATTCGACCATTCAACTTTTTGAGTGCCAGACACCTGAGGACTAGGCACCTCTTCAATTCTCACCTCCTCCTCCATCTCCTCTTCAATCTCCTCCTGCACCTTCTCTTCCACCACCGTTGCTTTCTCAATAATAGCAATCACACTCTTTTCTGCCATGTCTGCCTTTGCCTTTTCCCTTTTTTTAATTGCCAAATCTTTTCTGGCCTCTTTCTCCTTCTCCCTTTTAGCCACCTCCGGACAATTTCTATACACATGTCCAACAAGGCCACAAAGATCACAAGTTCTGGGCTGTGGACAAGCTCCCGCTTCATGCCCTGGCATTTTACAATTTCGGCACTTCTTATTACCTGGACAAGCCTCTTTAACATGTCCAAACAGCAAACAATCACGGCAAAACAATGGCTGGCCATAATAATAGACATAACCCCGGTTTCCGGCGATTGAAAAATTGGCCGGTGGGTGTTTCACTCCACCAATGCTCCCAGGATCCAGCTTCAGTTTTACAAAGAACTTCCATGTGCCATTAAACACACCCAAACTACTAGTTTGCTTCACTCCCCCTTGGACACTTTCACAGTAGATACTTAGAAAGTTCTTAATCATATCCGGGTCTAAGAATGGATTGTACATATGTACAAACAGAGTCTTCACTCCCATCTCAAACAGAGGAAAAAACTTTACATTTTCCAAGACAGGGTTATTGGCATTTCTTTTCAAACATTCATAGAAGTTCTGGCAATCAGCTTCATAGATGAAGGACACATCATATATTCCTTGCTTCCTATTCTCTTGCACACAGAACAAACTATCCATGCCAAAACCACCCAATTTCTCCACAAGTTCATGTCCAATGTACTCAATCCGATTCTTACCCCGGTCAGAAGTTTCCACCACAAAACGTACAGTCTTCTCAATCGCAGGGAGGTATTCCTTTCCAGCCATTGTTCTTCTCTTGTCTGTCGATTCCACAGTAAGATCACCACTCCGGATTCCTGCTCAGCAGAACACCCGCACCCCTGACCCAGACCAAGTTTACACTTGATCGGAGCCAAAAGGCCGAGAAGCGATAACCGTGAAAGGGGCGGGCCCAACAAGGTCCCCTTCATGGGCACTATCACTGCTTGCTGTCAGGGAGGCTGCCAGACAATTTTCCATGCACACTCTGGGCTGGGGGGCAGTCAACCACCAGTACACACAGCAGAACCTAAACCCATACCATTATTGCTAAGCAGCAAGACAGGGGCCCATTGCACTCCCACGGGGCCTTTTTAAATGCAATCCATAACCCGGATTTGCCAGGAACCCTTCTTACTCCTCCTACTTGCATGTGACACTGGGCTTAGGATCTGCATAGGAAACACACACACAAGCACACACCTACCTTTGTTGCCTGCAGATGCCTCCTTGGCTGTCCCCAAACGGTATCAAACCAACACCCACGGGAAGCTGTAAGCATAGAGGACATGCCTGCACCCCATTGGACTTACCTGTGTGGGTTAAATCCGGGTTATTTGACAACCTATGGCGGTGATGGTTCTGCTCAGGCAGAGCAGTGCTGATGCTCCTCATAAAGCTGTCGCTGCTGTGAAGGTTCTAGGTGACATCACAAATCCCTTTGGTTACATACACAACAAAGCTGGGTTGTTGTTGTTTACACTCTGCAAGGCCTGTGGAAGTGAGTGACATCATAGCACTGTAGTTCTGAGGGTTCAAGATGGATGCAACAATCTCCTGTTGCTTCTATGAAGGCCGTAATAGACGACATCACCAAACAGCTCCATAGTCACATACACAGCAAAGGAGAGATGTTGTTTACACCTAGTGATGTCAGTGGTATTGAGTGACATCACAGCACAGTGCTAAGGCTCCTGGGCCTGGACACAGCAGCGGCTGCAATATCTCAACGGAGAATACGTTTATATCTATGTGTGTGTGTGCGCATATATATATATATATATATATATATATATATATATATATATATTTCTCCGCCGAAATCACTTTTAAACCCATTTCCACCTTTTTTTCCCTTCTCTTCCTCTTACTTTTTTTTCACGTTTTTTTACGTTTTTCTCCTTTTCGCCTCTTTTCTGGGCGTATTATTCTTCTTTTTCTTCTTTTTTTTCGTCTAATGCATACCCCATCAGTGCAGCAATGCTTATTCAATACCGCCAGCAGATGGAGACACTGGGGGATAATTTTCTAAGGATTTATACTGATTTTTCCTGTCTGAATTTGTCGCACAGAAAGTTGCAGGCCAAATATGTGTGACATTTCTGCGACTTTAGCTTCTAGAGCATTTTTACAACATTATACATAGGTGCTGAATACATAAAAAGCGACTGTTCAGCGACAGACAAGTCGCATCGGCTGAAAGTAGGCCAGAATGTCAGTCCATGTTGGAGCAGGTTTAGATACAGTCTAAAGCATAGATCTCAAAGTCTGTGCACAGAATTTAGCAAGGGCCTCGCACCTTCTGATGCATCAGGTAGGTGCACAATAGCATAGCCTAACCCTCTGTACTTTGGTCTATATTGATGCGGGACATAGACAGCCAGCTGATGACCAATCCATTAGTGCAATGGATGGCTGGAAGCATTTGTCTTTGCCTTTGCAATACCACAGAAGCAATGCATGGTCAATGTACAGCAATGACACACCTGTGTGAACAGCCAGGAGACCCCCCCCCCCCCCCCCCATGTTATGTTACATAGTTACATAGTTAGTACGGTCGAAAAAAGACATATGTCCATCACGTTCAACCAGGGAATTAAGGGGTAGGGGTGTGGCGCGATATTGGGGAAGGGATGAGATTTTATATTTCTTCATAAGCATTAATCTTATTTTGTCAATTAGGAACATTCAGCACCCACCCGCTATCAAGGCAGCTGCCTATCATGTCATGCCCTACCTGCACAGGTGTGCTGGCTACTCAAATGATCCAATTAAGGAGGCCATTTAGTCAGCAGCAGCAGAAGTCCTGTGCCTGGACGCTCCAACAGGGGCCAGACACAAGCAGAAGCAGAAGCAGCAGAAGCAGCAGCAGCACCACCTTTTGTTTTTTGGCTGCAGCAGCAGCAAGGCCCACAGGGCTGGCTAGCTGGCTAGCCAGCAAGCAGGTAGCAATGAAAGTAGGAATCTTTCTTTTTAACCCTGTAAGGGGGTGGTGCACTGTACCCGAAGATACTGCCATATCGGGTCAATGCATAGGGCGACGGAAGCAAGCTTCGAAATCGGCCCCCGTTCTCAAAAATCCATTTAATATATGGTCCCCAGATAGGGGACGTATCAGATATTAAACTGATAAGAACAGATTTTTTTTTTTTTTTTTTTTTTTTTTTTTTTTCCTCAGTTACAGACTATTGTTTGGACGATCATCAGGTCACCTACCAAGACTCGTCACTTAAAACAATATCTGAAAAAACATCATACGGAAAAAACTAACTAAGGGAACCGAGTGCCAAGAAAAAGTGACCAAAAAACAAAACAAAAAAACATGTCAAAAACAATCACAGAAATTGGTCAAAAACTTACAGCTTTCTCCTTTACGTACTTCTTATAAATTCTTCCATCGTGTATGCATCCAGATTTTCTCCGCTTCTTCTTCACCAATTCTCTTTTTGTCCAGTAGAAAGATAGTAAAAATCCTTCCTAAAAACAATCTTTTCAATTCCCTCGGAGAAATAACAACATTTTTAAAAACAAGCAAATTGCGTGAGTCCCATAAAACCTCTTTAAAAACAGAAAAAAGAATCCAATTAGTACGTGTATCTTCCTTTTTACTAAGATCTTGACCAATAAAAACTTTCTCAAAAGAAAAACTGTTATATCCAGTGAGTTGGATTAAAAACCTCTTTAAAAACATAAAAAATTCTTTTGCATAAAAACAGTCCCAATAAAGGTGCACAAAGTCTTCTCTACCTCCACATCCCTCTCTTGGGCATCTGTCACTTATTCTCAAACCTCTTCCATTTAAAAAAGATCGGGTTGGGAGGCAGCCATGAAAGGACATCCAACTAACGTCTTTTTGTCTGTTTGATAGTCCAATAACTTTAAAAAACTTCCAAATCTTCACAGACTGAGCATTAGTGCAGAATGGTACTTCATATAATCTCTCATTTTTCCTTATTTCCTGTTCTATTTTCTTTTTATCAGGTTCACCTAAAGAGCTCAAACCAAATTGATCATTGAAAGACCTGAGGAGCACATAGAAGGTAGGTATCACATGTGCTATGGGTCTCCTCAAATCCCTCTCACACCAGCCCCATTTGGAAAACAACCATCCTGCAAGGTATTTACTCATGTCTGCCGCCCTATTATTGCACTGTATCAATTTAAAAATTAAAAGAAAATAGTGCACCTTTAAAAACAGATCAATGTTTGGAAAGTTATATCCGCCCAAATTCATACTCTTCATCACTTCTTCTCTTTTCATTTTCTCCATCTTAGACCCCCAGAAGAACACAAAAAGCTTCCTTGTAACTCTCCTAGTCCATAACTTCCCTGGAAGAAGCACCATAGCCGTATACAAGAGAAGCGGTAGGATTACAGACTTAATGATAAGAACTTTCCCTTTAAGTGACAAGTTCCTTAACCTCCAGAAGGATAGCTTCTTCTCAATTTTACTGTCCAAAGTCTCATAACTTTTCTTTCCTTTGAGGTCTTTGTCAAATATCACTCCTAGCACTTCAATGTCTTCTTTTTCCTTAACATCATCCACTACTATATTCTCTTGGTTCCCAAAACTGCATAATTGGCACTTCCCCCAGTTCACATTCATCCCAGCCACACAACAAAAAATCCTCACATGCAAATTTACTCTGTTGAGATCTGCTTGGGATGTACAAGTAAAAACCACATCGTCCATATAACTTAAAACCTTTAACTTACTACCATCACTACCTGGAATAAAAACACCACTCACACATTTATCTTTCTGCACATTCTTCAACAGGCCCTCTATAACGCATATAAACAGAATTGGGGAGAGTGGGCATCCCTGTCTGACTCCAGACAAGACATTAAAAGCAGGCCCCACATGCCCATTTACTAAAATCTGACTTGTCACCCCATGATAAAAACTCATAATAACAGATAATAACTTTTCTGGAATACCTAAGTGTTTCAAAGCAATGAACATAAAATCATGTGCAACCTTATCATAAGCCTTTTCGAAATCTATGGACTCAACAAACAGTGCATTCTTGTTAAAGTTACTGTAATAAATAGAGTCTCTTAAAAGCAACAAATTATCTGTTATTTTTCTTTTCGGTACTGCACAAACTTGGTATTCTCCCACAAGGTGGTCCACTACATCACTCAGTCTATTAGCCACAATCTTAGCAATTATCTTGTAGTCACAATTTAATAAAGTTATAGGTCTCCAATTTTTAAGATCTCTGCCATCACCTTTTTTATGAATTAATGTTATGACCCCTTTCTTCATAGATTCAGCTAAAACACCTGAGTTAAAAACATATTGCACCACCCGTGTAAACTCTTTACTTAAAATATTCCAGAACGCGGAATAAAACTCAGCGGGGAGACCATCACAGCCTGGTGTCTTCCCTTTGGCCATCTTATCCAGGGCCTGCTTGATCTCCCCTTCACTAACATCATCAATTAAAAAATCTACTTTTTCAACAGGAACATTATTTTCCAAAATATTACAATAATCATTCATCTCCGTCTCACTGGCTCTGCTCTTATTACTAAAGAGTGTCTCATAAAATCTGCCAATCTCCTTCACCATCTCCTGTCCAAAAACTTCCCCCGTAGGGGTAAAAACAGATTTAAAAACACCTTTAGCATTAAAACATTTTTTAAAGAAATACCGTGTACACTGCTCATTTTCTTCTAGGTGCTGCACTTTAGACTTATATACAATATTCCTTCCCTTTTCCAACAACCTTTTTTTCATCTCCCCCTTCACCTTAACAATCTCATCCTCCACCTCCACACCAACACGTTTAAACTTATAGAGAGTCTCTAACCGGGATACAAGCCTTTCATCACTCCTCCTCTTCTCTTGTGCTCTCTTTATGCAAAACATCTTAAAGAAATTAGAAAACTCTCCTTTAGCCCATTCCCACCACACTAAGACATTACTAAAATCAGGTTGTTTAGAAACACAGGATAAAAACACATGATTAAAACCAGCCATTACTTCCTCATCTTCCAATAGACTTACATTTAATTTCCAGAGCCCCCTCCCAAAATGAAGGGACTCTGTGACACTTATCTCAGCCGACACCATCTTGTGGTCTGAGAAAGTTGACATCATTTGATTGCACCGGACCACCTTAATCCCATCAGAGACCAGGATGTAATCGATCCGGGATTTACAGCGGCCACTATCTGATATGTACGTATATCTTTCATCAGTGCTAACCATCAGTCCAACATCAGTAAAATGCAAGTCTTGAATAATTTGATTTAAAACATTGGAAGTAATATCAGTTCTAACCTCAGCAGAGCTCTCACGATCATTGACGGATCTAATGCAGTTAAAATCGCCAACAATAATAGTATCTTCACGACCAGGGATAAAAAACTTAAGGGACTCTAAAAAAGACAAACGTGCTTGTTTTTCTGCTGGAGCATACACATTAAAAATTCTCATCCTCTGGCCCAAAACCTCAAAAATTAAAACCATACAACGACCAGGTACTAAAGTTTGGCAATTTAAAACTTTAATGTCCCTGTTTCGCAATAAAATCCCAACACCTTCATTTTTGTTTTCTGCACATGTGGACCAGAAGGACTGCCCACACTTCCACTCATTTGCATAAGGTGCTGACTTTATTGCACACTCCTGTAAACATATCACATCACTTCTAACATTCTCAAGAATATCAAAAATTGCAGCTCTCCTAATTTCAGACTCAATACTTCTTACATTAATAGTTGTTACAACCAAAGTCATAATAACTAGGAAAAGAAAACCAAATGCTTTAAAATCCATCTTAACTTAGAAATTAACATTTTGGCCTTCAACTTTCCTATGTAAACTTGCAAAACAATCAGGCGACCCTATGTTAGAGTCCCTGTCTATTTCATTATCACTACCAAGAACAAGGGATTCCTGATCCTCAGACCAGCTCCCTGTCTTACACCTTTTATTCACAACCTGCACATCCTCATCTTCCTCCTCCTCTTCTTCCTTACTGCGAGAAACTCTCTGACCAGGTGTTAGAGATCTCTGAGATGACCCAACAACTTCCATTCCCTCCTCCTCCCCCACAATTGGGTTTGGACATTCAATATCATCCATAGCCTCTTCACTAGAAAGAACATCACCATACACTGTCTCAATTTTCTCCACCACTTTCACTTTTTTTGCTTTTTTCTTTTTCACCAAGGTAAATTCACCTCCCACACCTGTCTCCTCACCAGTCACAGCAGTGGAAACACCCTCCTCCCCTGACCTCTCCTGAGTGCTAATGTGCTCCACTATCACAGAACTTTCCTCAGCCACCTGTGCCACATTAACACTCACACTCACACTCTCACCAACTCCAGGAACAAACCTCCCTCCCCCTTTTTCTCTTTGTTCTCCTCTATTCCCAGCTGCATCAGCATAACTTCTCTTCTTTTTATACCACATATCACAGCCTCTTGCCAAATGTTCCTCACTTCCACAGATATCACATGTCTTCTTCTCTGTACAAATACTTGCTTCATGACCAGTTTTCCCACAATTTCTGCAACATTCTCCTTTCTCAGGGCAATAATCCTGCACATGGCCATAGGCATGGCACTTTCTACAATATTGCAACTGGCCTTCATAAAAGCAGAAACCTCTCTCTCCTCCGATAGAAAACACCTGTGGTATGCTCTTCCTTCCATCTTGCATTCCTTCATCTTTTTTAAATTTTACAATAAACTTTCTCTTACAATTAAAGTACCCAAACTTGTTCTTAAGTCTTCCTATAAATTTCACTTCCTCGCAATACCGGAACAAAAAGTTTGTAACCATTTCATCAGAAACCTTAGGATTATACATGTGGACAATTACTACCTTTGTTGTATTCATAAATAACGGTTCCACTTTAATCTTCTTCATTATAGCAGGCTCACTTTTCCTCTTCATTTCTTCAAGATCCATATAGACTCTCTGGCAAATCTCAGAACCACAAAAAGTAATATCATAAATTCCTTGCCTAGGAAAATCCTGTATAGCCAATACATTCCATACCTGTAGGTAATCAAGCTTGCGAAGAATCTCCACAACGATTTGGTCAAGTCCGATCGTCCCCCGGTGCTCGCCAGGAACGTAGATCCGCACCGTGTCCTCAAGTCCACGCGCCTTCTCGCTCATTTTTGCAGGTAAAACCCACGATCGCAGCTCAGCAACAATCCAGGGCCCCCCGTAAAGAGGGCCCCGATCACCACTCCTTTCAACCCAAACCACGCACAGAAATCCACACGTGATCTTAGCCAAAAGGCCGAGAAGCGATAACCGTGAAAGGGGCGGGCCCAACAAGGTCCCCTTCATGGGCACTATCACTGCTTGCTGTCAGGGAGGCTGCCAGACAATTTTCCATGCACACTCTGGGCTGGGGGGCAGTCAACCACCAGTACACACAGCAGAACCTAAACCCATACCATTATTGCTAAGCAGCAAGACAGGGGCCCATTGCACTCCCACGGGGCCTTTTTAAATGCAATCCATAACCCGGATTTGCCAGGAACCCTTCTTACTCCTCCTACTTGCATGTGACACTGGGCTTAGGATCTGCATAGGAAACACACACACAAGCACACACCTACCTTTGTTGCCTGCAGATGCCTCCTTGGCTGTCCCCAAACGGTATCAAACCAACACCCACGGGAAGCTGTAAGCATAGAGGACATGCCTGCACCCCATTGGACTTACCTGTGTGGGTTAAATCCGGGTTATTTGACAACCTATGGCGGTGATGGTTCTGCTCAGGCAGAGCAGTGCTGATGCTCCTCATAAAGCTGTCGCTGCTGTGAAGGTTCTAGGTGACATCACAAATCCCTTTGGTTACATACACAACAAAGCTGGGTTGTTGTTGTTTACACTCTGCAAGGCCTGTGGAAGTGAGTGACATCATAGCACTGTAGTTCTGAGGGTTCAAGATGGATGCAACAATCTCCTGTTGCTTCTATGAAGGCCGTAATAGACGACATCACCAAACAGCTCCATAGTCACATACACAGCAAAGGAGAGATGTTGTTTACACCTAGTGATGTCAGTGGTATTGAGTGACATCACAGCACAGTGCTAAGGCTCCTGGGCCTGGACACAGCAGCGGCTGCAATATCTCAACGGAGAATACGTTTATATCTATGTGTGTGTGTGCGCATATATATATATATATATATATATATATATATATATATATATTTCTCCGCCGAAATCACTTTTAAACCCATTTCCACCTTTTTTTCCCTTCTCTTCCTCTTACTTTTTTTTCACGTTTTTTTACGTTTTTCTCCTTTTCGCCTCTTTTCTGGGCGTATTATTCTTCTTTTTCTTCTTTTTTTTCGTCTAATGCATACCCCATCAGTGCAGCAATGCTTATTCAATACCGCCAGCAGATGGAGACACTGGGGGATAATTTTCTAAGGATTTATACTGATTTTTCCTGTCTGAATTTGTCGCACAGAAAGTTGCAGGCCAAATATGTGTGACATTTCTGCGACTTTAGCTTCTAGAGCATTTTTACAACATTATACATAGGTGCTGAATACATAAAAAGCGACTGTTCAGCGACAGACAAGTCGCATCGGCTGAAAGTAGGCCAGAATGTCAGTCCATGTTGGAGCAGGTTTAGATACAGTCTAAAGCATAGATCTCAAAGTCTGTGCACAGAATTTAGCAAGGGCCTCGCACCTTCTGATGCATCAGGTAGGTGCACAATAGCATAGCCTAACCCTCTGTACTTTGGTCTATATTGATGCGGGACATAGACAGCCAGCTGATGACCAATCCATTAGTGCAATGGATGGCTGGAAGCATTTGTCTTTGCCTTTGCAATACCACAGAAGCAATGCATGGTCAATGTACAGCAATGACACACCTGTGTGAACAGCCAGGAGACCCCCCCCCCCCCCCCCCCATGTTATGTTACATAGTTACATAGTTAGTACGGTCGAAAAAAGACATATGTCCATCACGTTCAACCAGGGAATTAAGGGGTAGGGGTGTGGCGCGATATTGGGGAAGGGATGAGATTTTATATTTCTTCATAAGCATTAATCTTATTTTGTCAATTAGGAACATTCAGCACCCACCCGCTATCAAGGCAGCTGCCTATCATGTCATGCCCTACCTGCACAGGTGTGCTGGCTACTCAAATGATCCAATTAAGGAGGCCATTTAGTCAGCAGCAGCAGAAGTCCTGTGCCTGGACGCTCCAACAGGGGCCAGACACAAGCAGAAGCAGAAGCAGCAGAAGCAGCAGCAGCACCACCTTTTGTTTTTTGGCTGCAGCAGCAGCAAGGCCCACAGGGCTGGCTAGCTGGCTAGCCAGCAAGCAGGTAGCAATGAAAGTAGGAATCTTTCTTTTTAACCCTGTAAGGGGGTGGTGCACTGTACCCGAAGATACTGCCATATCGGGTCAATGCATAGGGCGACGGAAGCAAGCTTCGAAATCGGCCCCCGTTCTCAAAAATCCATTTAATATATGGTCCCCAGATAGGGGACGTATCAGATATTAAACTGATAAGAACAGATACTACACTTGATCTTAGCCAAAAGGCCGAGAAGCGATAACCGTGAAAGGGGCGGGCCCAACAAGGTCCCCTTCATGGGCACTATCACTGCTTGCTGTCAGGGAGGCTGCCAGACAATTTTCCATGCACACTCTGGGCTGGGGGGCAGTCAACCACCAGTACACACAGCAGAACCTAAACCCATACCATTATTGCTAAGCAGCAAGACAGGGGCCCATTGCACTCCCACGGGGCCTTTTTAAATGCAATCCATAACCCGGATTTGCCAGGAACCCTTCTTACTCCTCCTACTTGCATGTGACACTGGGCTTAGGATCTGCATAGGAAACACACACACAAGCACACACCTACCTTTGTTGCCTGCAGATGCCTCCTTGGCTGTCCCCAAACGGTATCAAACCAACACCCACGGGAAGCTGTAAGCATAGAGGACATGCCTGCACCCCATTGGACTTACCTGTGTGGGTTAAATCCGGGTTATTTGACAACCTATGGCGGTGATGGTTCTGCTCAGGCAGAGCAGTGCTGATGCTCCTCATAAAGCTGTCGCTGCTGTGAAGGTTCTAGGTGACATCACAAATCCCTTTGGTTACATACACAACAAAGCTGGGTTGTTGTTGTTTACACTCTGCAAGGCCTGTGGAAGTGAGTGACATCATAGCACTGTAGTTCTGAGGGTTCAAGATGGATGCAACAATCTCCTGTTGCTTCTATGAAGGCCATAATAGACGACATCACCAAACAGCTCCATAGTCACATACACAGCAAAGGAGAGATGTTGTTTACACCTAGTGATGTCAGTGGTATTGAGTGACATCACAGCACAGTGCTAAGGCTCCTGGGCCTGGACACAGCAGCGGCTGCAATATCTCAACGGAGAATACGTTTATATCTATGTGTGTGTGTGCGCATATATATATATATATATATATATATATATATATATATATATATATATTTCTCCGCCGAAATCACTTTTAAACCCATTTCCACCTTTTTTTCCCTTCTCTTCCTCTTACTTTTTTTTCACGTTTTTTTACGTTTTTCTCCTTTTCGCCTCTTTTCTGGGCGTATTATTCTTCTTTTTCTTCTTTTTTTTCGTCTAATGCATACCCCATCAGTGCAGCAATGCTTATTCAATACCGCCAGCAGATGGAGACACTGGGGGATAATTTTCTAAGGATTTATACTGATTTTTCCTGTCTGAATTTGTCGCACAGAAAGTTGCAGGCCAAATATGTGTGACATTTCTGCGACTTTAGCTTCTAGAGCATTTTTACAACATTATACATAGGTGCTGAATACATAAAAAGCGACTGTTCAGCGACAGACAAGTCGCATCGGCTGAAAGTAGGCCAGAATGTCAGTCCATGTTGGAGCAGGTTTAGATACAGTCTAAAGCATAGATCTCAAAGTCTGTGCACAGAATTTAGCAAGGGCCTCGCACCTTCTGATGCATCAGGTAGGTGCACAATAGCATAGCCTAACCCTCTGTACTTTGGTCTATATTGATGCGGGACATAGACAGCCAGCTGATGACCAATCCATTAGTGCAATGGATGGCTGGAAGCATTTGTCTTTGCCTTTGCAATACCACAGAAGCAATGCATGGTCAATGTACAGCAATGACACACCTGTGTGAACAGCCAGGAGACACCCCCCCCCCCCCCCCCATGTTATGTTACATAGTTACATAGTTAGTACGGTCGAAAAAAGACATATGTCCATCACGTTCAACCAGGGAATTAAGGGGTAGGGGTGTGGCGCGATATTGGGGAAGGGATGAGATTTTATATTTCTTCATAAGCATTAATCTTATTTTGTCAATTAGGAACATTCAGCACCCACCCGCTATCAAGGCAGCTGCCTATCATGTCATGCCCTACCTGCACAGGTGTGCTGGCTACTCAAATGATCCAATTAAGGAGGCCATTTAGTCAGCAGCAGCAGAAGTCCTGTGCCTGGACGCTCCAACAGGGGCCAGACACAAGCAGAAGCAGAAGCAGCAGAAGCAGCAGCAGCACCACCTTTTGTTTTTTGGCTGCAGCAGCAGCAAGGCCCACAGGGCTGGCTAGCTGGCTAGCCAGCAAGCAGGTAGCAATGAAAGTAGGAATCTTTCTTTTTAACCCTGTAAGGGGGTGGTGCACTGTACCCGAAGATACTGCCATATCGGGTCAATGCATAGGGCGACGGAAGCAAGCTTCGAAATCGGCCCCCGTTCTCAAAAATCCATTTAATATATGGTCCCCAGATAGGGGACGTATCAGATATTAAACTGATAAGAACAGATACTACACTTGATCTTAGCCAAAAGGCCGAGAAGCGATAACCGTGAAAGGGGCGGGCCCAACAAGGTCCCCTTCATGGGCACTATCACTGCTTGCTGTCAGGGAGGCTGCCAGACAATTTTCCATGCACACTCTGGGCTGGGGGGCAGTCAACCACCAGTACACACAGCAGAACCTAAACCCATACCATTATTGCTAAGCAGCAAGACAGGGGCCCATTGCACTCCCACGGGGCCTTTTTAAATGCAATCCATAACCCGGATTTGCCAGGAACCCTTCTTACTCCTCCTACTTGCATGTGACACTGGGCTTAGGATCTGCATAGGAAACACACACACAAGCACACACCTACCTTTGTTGCCTGCAGATGCCTCCTTGGCTGTCCCCAAACGGTATCAAACCAACACCCACGGGAAGCTGTAAGCATAGAGGACATGCCTGCACCCCATTGGACTTACCTGTGTGGGTTAAATCCGGGTTATTTGACAACCTATGGCGGTGATGGTTCTGCTCAGGCAGAGCAGTGCTGATGCTCCTCATAAAGCTGTCGCTGCTGTGAAGGTTCTAGGTGACATCACAAATCCCTTTGGTTACATACACAACAAAGCTGGGTTGTTGTTGTTTACACTCTGCAAGGCCTGTGGAAGTGAGTGACATCATAGCACTGTAGTTCTGAGGGTTCAAGATGGATGCAACAATCTCCTGTTGCTTCTATGAAGGCCGTAATAGACGACATCACCAAACAGCTCCATAGTCACATACACAGCAAAGGAGAGATGTTGTTTACACCTAGTGATGTCAGTGGTATTGAGTGACATCACAGCACAGTGCTAAGGCTCCTGGGCCTGGACACAGCAGCGGCTGCAATATCTCAACGGAGAATACGTTTATATCTATGTGTGTGTGTGCGCATATATATATATATATATATATATATATATATATATATATATTTCTCCGCCGAAATCACTTTTAAACCCATTTCCACCTTTTTTTCCCTTCTCTTCCTCTTACTTTTTTTTCACGTTTTTTTACGTTTTTCTCCTTTTCGCCTCTTTTCTGGGCGTATTATTCTTCTTTTTCTTCTTTTTTTTCGTCTAATGCATACCCCATCAGTGCAGCAATGCTTATTCAATACCGCCAGCAGATGGAGACACTGGGGGATAATTTTCTAAGGATTTATACTGATTTTTCCTGTCTGAATTTGTCGCACAGAAAGTTGCAGGCCAAATATGTGTGACATTTCTGCGACTTTAGCTTCTAGAGCATTTTTACAACATTATACATAGGTGCTGAATACATAAAAAGCGACTGTTCAGCGACAGACAAGTCGCATCGGCTGAAAGTAGGCCAGAATGTCAGTCCATGTTGGAGCAGGTTTAGATACAGTCTAAAGCATAGATCTCAAAGTCTGTGCACAGAATTTAGCAAGGGCCTCGCACCTTCTGATGCATCAGGTAGGTGCACAATAGCATAGCCTAACCCTCTGTACTTTGGTCTATATTGATGCGGGACATAGACAGCCAGCTGATGACCAATCCATTAGTGCAATGGATGGCTGGAAGCATTTGTCTTTGCCTTTGCAATACCACAGAAGCAATGCATGGTCAATGTACAGCAATGACACACCTGTGTGAACAGCCAGGAGACCCCCCCCCCATGTTATGTTACATAGTTACATAGTTAGTACGGTCGAAAAAAGACATATGTCCATCACGTTCAACCAGGGAATTAAGGGGTAGGGGTGTGGCGCGATATTGGGGAAGGGATGAGATTTTATATTTCTTCATAAGCATTAATCTTATTTTGTCAATTAGGAACATTCAGCACCCACCCGCTATCAAGGCAGCTGCCTATCATGTCATGCCCTACCTGCACAGGTGTGCTGGCTACTCAAATGATCCAATTAAGGAGGCCATTTAGTCAGCAGCAGCAGAAGTCCTGTGCCTGGACGCTCCAACAGGGGCCAGACACAAGCAGAAGCAGAAGCAGCAGAAGCAGCAGCAGCACCACCTTTTGTTTTTTGGCTGCAGCAGCAGCAAGGCCCACAGGGCTGGCTAGCTGGCTAGCCAGCAAGCAGGTAGCAATGAAAGTAGGAATCTTTCTTTTTAACCCTGTAAGGGGGTGGTGCACTGTACCCGAAGATACTGCCATATCGGGTCAATGCATAGGGCGACGGAAGCAAGCTTCGAAATCGGCCCCCGTTCTCAAAAATCCATTTAATATATGGTCCCCAGATAGGGGACGTATCAGATATTAAACTGATAAGAACAGATACTACACTTGATCTTAGCCAAAAGGCCGAGAAGCGATAACCGTGAAAGGGGTCCCCTTCATGGGCACTATCACTGCTTGCTGTCAGGGAGGCTGCCAGACAATTTTCCATGCACACTCTGGGCTGGGGGGCAGTCAACCACCAGTACACACAGCAGAACCTAAACCCATACCATTATTGCTAAGCAGCAAGACAGGGGCCCATTGCACTCCCACGGGGCCTTTTTAAATGCAATCCATAACCCGGATTTGCCAGGAACCCTTCTTACTCCTCCTACTTGCATGTGACACTGGGCTTAGGATCTGCATAGGAAACACACACACAAGCACACACCTACCTTTGTTGCCTGCAGATGCCTCCTTGGCTGTCCCCAAACGGTATCAAACCAACACCCACGGGAAGCTGTAAGCATAGAGGACATGCCTGCACCCCATTGGACTTACCTGTGTGGGTTAAATCCGGGTTATTTGACAACCTATGGCGGTGATGGTTCTGCTCAGGCAGAGCAGTGCTGATGCTCCTCATAAAGCTGTCGCTGCTGTGAAGGTTCTAGGTGACATCACAAATCCCTTTGGTTACATACACAACAAAGCTGGGTTGTTGTTGTTTACACTCTGCAAGGCCTGTGGAAGTGAGTGACATCATAGCACTGTAGTTCTGAGGGTTCAAGATGGATGCAACAATCTCCTGTTGCTTCTATGAAGGCCGTAATAGACGACATCACCAAACAGCTCCATAGTCACATACACAGCAAAGGAGAGATGTTGTTTACACCTAGTGATGTCAGTGATATTGAGTGACATCACAGCACAGTGCTAAGGCTCCTGGGCCTGGACACAGCAGCGGCTGCAATATCTCAACGGAGAATACGTTTATATCTATGTGTGTGTGTGCGCATATATATATATATATATATATATATATATATATATATATATATATTCTCCGCCGAAATCACTTTTAAACCCATTTCCACCTTTTTTTCCCTTCTCTTCCTCTTACTTTTTTTTCACGTTTTTTTACGTTTTTCTCCTTTTCGCCTCTTTTCTGGGCGTATTATTCTTCTTTTTCTTCTTTTTTTTCGTCTAATGCATACCCCATCAGTGCAGCAATGCTTATTCAATACCGCCAGCAGATGGAGACACTGGGGGATAATTTTCTAAGGATTTATACTGATTTTTCCTGTCTGAATTTGTCGCACAGAAAGTTGCAGGCCAAATATGTGTGACATTTCTGCGACTTTAGCTTCTAGAGCATTTTTACAACATTATACATAGGTGCTGAATACATAAAAAGCGACTGTTCAGCGACAGACAAGTCGCATCGGCTGAAAGTAGGCCAGAATGTCAGTCCATGTTGGAGCAGGTTTAGATACAGTCTAAAGCATAGATCTCAAAGTCTGTGCACAGAATTTAGCAAGGGCCTCGCACCTTCTGATGCATCAGGTAGGTGCACAATAGCATAGCCTAACCCTCTGTACTTTGGTCTATATTGATGCGGGACATAGACAGCCAGCTGATGACCAATCCATTAGTGCAATGGATGGCTGGAAGCATTTGTCTTTGCCTTTGCAATACCACAGAAGCAATGCATGGTCAATGTACAGCAATGACACACCTGTGTGAACAGCCAGGAGACCCCCCCCCCCCCCCCCCCCATGTTATGTTACATAGTTACATAGTTAGTACGGTCGAAAAAAGACATATGTCCATCACGTTCAACCAGGGAATTAAGGGGTAGGGGTGTGGCGCGATATTGGGGAAGGGATGAGATTTTATATTTCTTCATAAGCATTAATCTTATTTTGTCAATTAGGAACATTCAGCACCCACCCGCTATCAAGGCAGCTGCCTATCATGTCATGCCCTACCTGCACAGGTGTGCTGGCTACTCAAATGATCCAATTAAGGAGGCCATTTAGTCAGCAGCAGCAGAAGTCCTGTGCCTGGACGCTCCAACAGGGGCCAGACACAAGCAGAAGCAGAAGCAGCAGAAGCAGCAGCAGCACCACCTTTTGTTTTTTGGCTGCAGCAGCAGCAAGGCCCACAGGGCTGGCTAGCTGGCTAGCCAGCAAGCAGGTAGCAATGAAAGTAGGAATCTTTCTTTTTAACCCTGTAAGGGGGTGGTGCACTGTACCCGAAGATACTGCCATATCGGGTCAATGCATAGGGCGACGGAAGCAAGCTTCGAAATCGGCCCCCGTTCTCAAAAATCCATTTAATATATGGTCCCCAGATAGGGGACGTATCAGATATTAAACTGATAAGAACAGATACTACACTTGATCTTAGCCAAAAGGCCGAGAAGCGATAACCGTGAAAGGGGCGGGCCCAACAAGGTCCCCTTCATGGGCACTATCACTGCTTGCTGTCAGGGAGGCTGCCAGACAATTTTCCATGCACACTCTGGGCTGGGGGGCAGTCAACCACCAGTACACACAGCAGAACCTAAACCCATACCATTATTGCTAAGCAGCAAGACAGGGGCCCATTGCACTCCCACGGGGCCTTTTTAAATGCAATCCATAACCCGGATTTGCCAGGAACCCTTCTTACTCCTCCTACTTGCATGTGACACTGGGCTTAGGATCTGCATAGGAAACACACACACAAGCACACACCTACCTTTGTTGCCTGCAGATGCCTCCTTGGCTGTCCCCAAACGGTATCAAACCAACACCCACGGGAAGCTGTAAGCATAGAGGACATGCCTGCACCCCATTGGACTTACCTGTGTGGGTAAAATCCGGGTTATTTGACAACCTATGGCGGTGATGGTTCTGCTCAGGCAGAGCAGTGCTGATGCTCCTCATAAAGCTGTCGCTGCTGTGAAGGTTCTAGGTGACATCACAAATCCCTTTGGTTACATACACAACAAAGCTGGGTTGTTGTTGTTTACACTCTGCAAGGCCTGTGGAAGTGAGTGACATCATAGCACTGTAGTTCTGAGGGTTCAAGATGGATGCAACAATCTCCTGTTGCTTCTATGAAGGCCGTAATAGACGACATCACCAAACAGCTCCATAGTCACATACACAGCAAAGGAGAGATGTTGTTTACACCTAGTGATGTCAGTGGTATTGAGTGACATCACAGCACAGTGCTAAGGCTCCTGGGCCTGGACACAGCAGCGGCTGCAATATCTCAACGGAGAATACGTTTATATCTATGTGTGTGTGTGCGCATATATATATATATATATATATATATATATATATATATTTCTCCGCCGAAATCACTTTTAAACCCATTTCCACCTTTTTTTCCCTTCTCTTCCTCTTACTTTTTTTTCACGTTTTTTTACGTTTTTCTCCTTTTCGCCTCTTTTCTGGGCGTATTATTCTTCTTTTTCTTCTTTTTTTTCGTCTAATGCATACCCCATCAGTGCAGCAATGCTTATTCAATACCGCCAGCAGATGGAGACACTGGGGGATAATTTTCTAAGGATTTATACTGATTTTTCCTGTCTGAATTTGTCGCACAGAAAGTTGCAGGCCAAATATGTGTGACATTTCTGCGACTTTAGCTTCTAGAGCATTTTTACAACATTATACATAGGTGCTGAATACATAAAAAGCGACTGTTCAGCGACAGACAAGTCGCATCGGCTGAAAGTAGGCCAGAATGTCAGTCCATGTTGGAGCAGGTTTAGATACAGTCTAAAGCATAGATCTCAAAGTCTGTGCACAGAATTTAGCAAGGGCCTCGCACCTTCTGATGCATCAGGTAGGTGCACAATAGCATAGCTTAACCCTCTGTACTTTGGTCTATATTGATGCGGGACATAGACAGCCAGCTGATGACCAATCCATTAGTGCAATGGATGGCTGGAAGCATTTGTCTTTGCCTTTGCAATACCACAGAAGCAATGCATGGTCAATGTACAGCAATGACACACCTGTGTGAACAGCCAGGAGACCCCCCCCCCCCCCATGTTATGTTACATAGTTACATAGTTAGTACGGTCGAAAAAAGACATATGTCCATCACGTTCAACCAGGGAATTAAGGGGTAGGGGTGTGGCGCGATATTGGGGAAGGGATGAGATTTTATATTTCTTCATAAGCATTAATCTTATTTTGTCAATTAGGAACATTCAGCACCCACCCGCTATCAAGGCAGCTGCCTATCATGTCATGCCCTACCTGCACAGGTGTGCTGGCTACTCAAATGATCCAATTAAGGAGGCCATTTAGTCAGCAGCAGCAGAAGTCCTGTGCCTGGACGCTCCAACAGGGGCCAGACACAAGCAGAAGCAGAAGCAGCAGCAGCACCACCTTTTGTTTTTTGGCTGCAGCAGCAGCAAGGCCCACAGGGCTGGCTAGCTGGCTAGCCAGCAAGCAGGTAGCAATGAAAGTAGGAATCTTTCTTTTTAACCCTGTAAGGGGGTGGTGCACTGTACCCGAAGATACTGCCATATCGGGTCAATGCATAGGGTGACGGAAGCAAGCTTCGAAATCGGCCCCCGTTCTCAAAAATCCATTTAATATATGGTCCCCAGATAGGGGACGTATCAGATATTAAACTGATAAGAACAGATACTACACTTGATCTTAGCCAAAAGGCCGAGAAGCGATAACCGTGAAAGGGGCGGGCCCAACAAGGTCCCCTTCATGGGCACTATCACTGCTTGCTGTCAGGGAGGCTGCCAGACAATTTTCCATGCACACTCTGGGCTGGGGGGCAGTCAACCACCAGTACACACAGCAGAACCTAAACCCATACCATTATTGCTAAGCAGCAAGACAGGGGCCCATTGCACTCCCACGGGGCCTTTTTAAATGCAATCCATAACCCGGATTTGCCAGGAACCCTTCTTACTCCTCCTACTTGCATGTGACACTGGGCTTAGGATCTGCATAGGAAACACACACACAAGCACACACCTACCTTTGTTGCCTGCAGATGCCTCCTTGGCTGTCCCCAAACGGTATCAAACCAACACCCACGGGAAGCTGTAAGCATAGAGGACATGCCTGCACCCCATTGGACTTACCTGTGTGGGTTAAATCCGGGTTATTTGACAACCTATGGCGGTGATGGTTCTGCTCAGGCAGAGCAGTGCTGATGCTCCTCATAAAGCTGTCGCTGCTGTGAAGGTTCTAGGTGACATCACAAATCCCTTTGGTTACATACACAACAAAGCTGGGTTGTTGTTGTTTACACTCTGCAAGGCCTGTGGAAGTGAGTGACATCATAGCACTGTAGTTCTGAGGGTTCAAGATGGATGCAACAATCTCCTGTTGCTTCTATGAAGGCCGTAATAGACGACATCACCAAACAGCTCCATAGTCACATACACAGCAAAGGAGAGATGTTGTTTACACCTAGTGATGTCAGTGGTATTGAGTGACATCACAGCACAGTGCTAAGGCTCCTGGGCCTGGACACAGCAGCGGCTGCAATATCTCAACGGAGAATACGTTTATATCTATGTGTGTGTGTGCGCATATATATATATATATATATATATATATATATATATATATATATTTCTCCGCCGAAATCACTTTTAAACCCATTTCCACCTTTTTTTCCCTTCTCTTCCTCTTACTTTTTTTTCACGTTTTTTTACGTTTTTCTCCTTTTCGCCTCTTTTCTGGGCGTATTATTCTTCTTTTTCTTCTTTTTTTTCGTCTAATGCATACCCCATCAGTGCAGCAATGCTTATTCAATACCGCCAGCAGATGGAGACACTGGGGGATAATTTTCTAAGGATTTATACTGATTTTTCCTGTCTGAATTTGTCGCACAGAAAGTTGCAGGCCAAATATGTGTGACATTTCTGCGACTTTAGCTTCTAGAGCATTTTTACAACATTATACATAGGTGCTGAATACATAAAAAGCGACTGTTCAGCGACAGACAAGTCGCATCGGCTGAAAGTAGGCCAGAATGTCAGTCCATGTTGGAGCAGGTTTAGATACAGTCTAAAGCATAGATCTCAAAGTCTGTGCACAGAATTTAGCAAGGGCCTCGCACCTTCTGATGCATCAGGTAGGTGCACAATAGCATAGCCTAACCCTCTGTACTTTGGTCTATATTGATGCGGGACATAGACAGCCAGCTGATGACCAATCCATTAGTGCAATGGATGGCTGGAAGCATTTGTCTTTGCCTTTGCAATACCACAGAAGCAATGCATGGTCAATGTACAGCAATGACACACCTGTGTGAACAGCCAGGAGACCCCCCCCCCCCCCCCCCCCATGTTATGTTACATAGTTACATAGTTAGTACGGTCGAAAAAAGACATATGTCCATCACGTTCAACCAGGGAATTAAGGGGTAGGGGTGTGGCGCGATATTGGGGAAGGGATGAGATTTTATATTTCTTCATAAGCATTAATCTTATTTTGTCAATTAGGAACATTCAGCACCCACCCGCTATCAAGGCAGCTGCCTATCATGTCATGCCCTACCTGCACAGGTGTGCTGGCTACTCAAATGATCCAATTAAGGAGGCCATTTAGTCAGCAGCAGCAGAAGTCCTGTGCCTGGACGCTCCAACAGGGGCCAGACACAAGCAGAAGCAGAAGCAGCAGAAGCAGCAGCAGCACCACCTTTTGTTTTTTGGCTGCAGCAGCAGCAAGGCCCACAGGGCTGGCTAGCTGGCTAGCCAGCAAGCAGGTAGCAATGAAAGTAGGAATCTTTCTTTTTAACCCTGTAAGGGGGTGGTGCACTGTACCCGAAGATACTGCCATATCGGGTCAATGCATAGGGCGACGGAAGCAAGCTTCGAAATCGGCCCCCGTTCTCAAAAATCCATTTAATATATGGTCCCCAGATAGGGGACGTATCAGATATTAAACTGATAAGAACAGATACTACACTTGATCTTAGCCAAAAGGCCGAGAAGCGATAACCGTGAAAGGGGCGGGCCCAACAAGGTCCCCTTCATGGGCACTATCACTGCTTGCTGTCAGGGAGGCTGCCAGACAATTTTCCATGCACACTCTGGGCTGGGGGGCAGTCAACCACCAGTACACACAGCAGAACCTAAACCCATACCATTATTGCTAAGCAGCAAGACAGGGGCCCATTGCACTCCCACGGGGCCTTTTTAAATGCAATCCATAACCCGGATTTGCCAGGAACCCTTCTTACTCCTCCTACTTGCATGTGACACTGGGCTTAGGATCTGCATAGGAAACACACACACAAGCACACACCTACCTTTGTTGCCTGCAGATGCCTCCTTGGCTGTCCCCAAACGGTATCAAACCAACACCCACGGGAAGCTGTAAGCATAGAGGACATGCCTGCACCCCATTGGACTTACCTGTGTGGGTTAAATCCGGGTTATTTGACAACCTATGGCGGTGATGGTTCTGCTCAGGCAGAGCAGTGCTGATGCTCCTCATAAAGCTGTCGCTGCTGTGAAGGTTCTAGGTGACATCACAAATCCCTTTGGTTACATACACAACAAAGCTGGGTTGTTGTTGTTTACACTCTGCAAGGCCTGTGGAAGTGAGTGACATCATAGCACTGTAGTTCTGAGGGTTCTAGATGGATGCAACAATCTCCTGTTGCTTCTATGAAGGCCGTAATAGACGACATCACCAAACAGCTCCATAGTCACATACACAGCAAAGGAGAGATGTTGTTTACACCTAGTGATGTCAGTGGTATTGAGTGACATCACAGCACAGTGCTAAGGCTCCTGGGCCTGGACACAGCAGCGGCTGCAATATCTCAACGGAGAATACGTTTATATCTATGTGTGTGTGTGCGCATATATATATATATATATATATATATATATATATATATATATATATATATATATATTTCTCCGCCGAAATCACTTTTAAACCCATTTCCACCTTTTTTTCCCTTCTCTTCCTCTTACTTTTTTTTCACGTTTTTTTACGTTTTTCTCCTTTTCGCCTCTTTTCTGGGCGTATTATTCTTCTTTTTCTTCTTTTTTTTCGTCTAATGCATACCCCATCAGTGCAGCAATGCTTATTCAATACCGCCAGCAGATGGAGACACTGGGGGATAATTTTCTAAGGATTTATACTGATTTTTCCTGTCTGAATTTGTCGCACAGAAAGTTGCAGGCCAAATATGTGTGACATTTCTGCGACTTTAGCTTCTAGAGCATTTTTACAACATTATACATAGGTGCTGAATACATAAAAAGCGACTGTTCAGCGACAGACAAGTCGCATCGGCTGAAAGTAGGCCAGAATGTCAGTCCATGTTGGAGCAGGTTTAGATACAGTCTAAAGCATAGATCTCAAAGTCTGTGCACAGAATTTAGCAAGGGCCTCGCACCTTCTGATGCATCAGGTAGGTGCACAATAGCATAGCTTAACCCTCTGTACTTTGGTCTATATTGATGCGGGACATAGACAGCCAGCTGATGACCAATCCATTAGTGCAATGGATGGCTGGAAGCATTTGTCTTTGCCTTTGCAATACCACAGAAGCAATGCATGGTCAATGTACAGCAATGACACACCTGTGTGAACAGCCAGGAGACCCCCCCCCCCCCCCCCCCCCATGTTATGTTACATAGTTACATAGTTAGTACGGTCGAAAAAAGACATATGTCCATCACGTTCAACCAGGGAATTAAGGGGTAGGGGTGTGGCGCGATATTGGGGAAGGGATGAGATTTTATATTTCTTCATAAGCATTAATCTTATTTTGTCAATTAGGAACATTCAGCACCCACCCGCTATCAAGGCAGCTGCCTATCATGTCATGCCCTACCTGCACAGGTGTGCTGGCTACTCAAATGATCCAATTAAGGAGGCCATTTAGTCAGCAGCAGCAGAAGTCCTGTGCCTGGACGCTCCAACAGGGGCCAGACACAAGCAGAAGCAGAAGCAGCAGAAGCAGCAGCAGCACCACCTTTTGTTTTTTGGCTGCAGCAGCAGCAAGGCCCACAGGGCTGGCTAGCTGGCTAGCCAGCAAGCAGGTAGCAATGAAAGTAGGAATCTTTCTTTTTAACCCTGTAAGGGGGTGGTGCACTGTACCCGAAGATACTGCCATATCGGGTCAATGCATAGGGCGACGGAAGCAAGCTTCGAAATCGGCCCCCGTTCTCAAAAATCCATTTAATATATGGTCCCCAGATAGGGGACGTATCAGATATTAAACTGATAAGAACAGATACTACACTTGATCTTAGCCAAAAGGCCGAGAAGCGATAACCGTGAAAGGGGCGGGCCCAACAAGGTCCCCTTCATGGGCACTATCACTGCTTGCTGTCAGGGAGGCTGCCAGACAATTTTCCATGCACACTCTGGGCTGGGGGGCAGTCAACCACCAGTACACACAGCAGAACCTAAACCCATACCATTATTGCTAAGCAGCAAGACAGGGGCCCATTGCACTCCCACGGGGCCTTTTTAAATGCAATCCATAACCCGGATTTGCCAGGAACCCTTCTTACTCCTCCTACTTGCATGTGACACTGGGCTTAGGATCTGCATAGGAAACACACACACAAGCACACACCTACCTTTGTTGCCTGCAGATGCCTCCTTGGCTGTCCCCAAACGGTATCAAACCAACACCCACGGGAAGCTGTAAGCATAGAGGACATGCCTGCACCCCATTGGACTTACCTGTGTGGGTTAAATCCGGGTTATTTGACAACCTATGGCGGTGATGGTTCTGCTCAGGCAGAGCAGTGCTGATGCTCCTCATAAAGCTGTCGCTGCTGTGAAGGTTCTAGGTGACATCACAAATCCCTTTGGTTACATACACAACAAAGCTGGGTTGTTGTTGTTTACACTCTGCAAGGCCTGTGGAAGTGAGTGACATCATAGCACTGTAGTTCTGAGGGTTCTAGATGGATGCAACAATCTCCTGTTGCTTCTATGAAGGCCGTAATAGACGACATCACCAAACAGCTCCATAGTCACATACACAGCAAAGGAGAGATGTTGTTTACACCTAGTGATGTCAGTGGTATTGAGTGACATCACAGCACAGTGCTAAGGCTCCTGGGCCTGGACACAGCAGCGGCTGCAATATCTCAACGGAGAATACGTTTATATCTATGTGTGTGTGTGCGCATATATATATATATATATATATATATATATATATATATATTTCTCCGCCGAAATCACTTTTAAACCCATTTCCACCTTTTTTTCCCTTCTCTTCCTCTTACTTTTTTTTCACGTTTTTTTACGTTTTTCTCCTTTTCGCCTCTTTTCTGGGCGTATTATTCTTCTTTTTCTTCTTTTTTTTTGTCTAATGCATACCCCATCAGTGCAGCAATGCTTATTCAATACCGCCAGCAGATGGAGACACTGGGGGATAATTTTCTAAGGATTTATACTGATTTTTCCTGTCTGAATTTGTCGCACAGAAAGTTGCAGGCCAAATATGTGTGACATTTCTGCGACTTTAGCTTCTAGAGCATTTTTACAACATTATACATAGGTGCTGAATACATAAAAAGCGACTGTTCAGCGACAGACAAGTCGCATCGGCTGAAAGTAGGCCAGAATGTCAGTCCATGTTGGAGCAGGTTTAGATACAGTCTAAAGCATAGATCTCAAAGTCTGTGCACAGAATTTAGCAAGGGCCTCGCACCTTCTGATGCATCAGGTAGGTGCACAATAGCATAGCCTAACCCTCTGTACTTTGGTCTATATTGATGCGGGACATAGACAGCCAGCTGATGACCAATCCATTAGTGCAATGGATGGCTGGAAGCATTTGTCTTTGCCTTTGCAATACCACAGAAGCAATGCATGGTCAATGTACAGCAATGACACACCTGTGTGAACAGCCAGGAGACCCCCCCCCCCCCCCCCCATGTTATGTTACATAGTTACATAGTTAGTACGGTCGAAAAAAGACATATGTCCATCACGTTCAACCAGGGAATTAAGGGGTAGGGGTGTGGCGCGATATTGGGGAAGGGATGAGATTTTATATTTCTTCATAAGCATTAATCTTATTTTGTCAATTAGGAACATTCAGCACCCACCCGCTATCAAGGCAGCTGCCTATCATGTCATGCCCTACCTGCACAGGTGTGCTGGCTACTCAAATGATCCAATTAAGGAGGCCATTTAGTCAGCAGCAGCAGAAGTCCTGTGCCTGGACGCTCCAACAGGGGCCAGACACAAGCAGAAGCAGAAGCAGCAGAAGCAGAAGCAGCAGCAGCACCACCTTTTGTTTTTTGGCTGCAGCAGCAGCAAGGCCCACAGGGCTGGCTAGCTGGCTAGCCAGCAAGCAGGTAGCAATGAAAGTAGGAATCTTTCTTTTTAACCCTGTAAGGGGGTGGTGCACTGTACCCGAAGATACTGCCATATCGGGTCAATGCATAGGGCGACGGAAGCAAGCTTCGAAATCGGCCCCCGTTCTCAAAAATCCATTTAATATATGGTCCCCAGATAGGGGACGTATCAGATATTAAACTGATAAGAACAGATTTTTTTTTTTTTTTTTTTTTTTTTTTTTTATTGAAAAGGAAATATACAATACATAACCAAGTAAATCATTCAAAAAATTACATATTCATCTGAAAACACATGAATAACACATATTTGACATATACAATATATACAGGAAGCATGTCTTTACATGTACATATAACAAAAAGCTTTCCCTTCATGACTTTCCCTCAGAAAAAATAAATTGCAGCGGATTCTGTCCCTCCAACTGTCCCTTCATATCAGGATATAATCTGTAAGAAAAGAAAAAGAAAGACAAATAAGAATACAATCATAACCAGTACTTCCATTTTTTGTGTTTCCAGATCCCCTCTGCATCATCAGAACCATAGTTTTTCCTATCACATAATACGTAAAGGTAAATTTTACCACGGATCATGCCCAGACATTCCTTCACACTTACTTCAGTTTGATTGAAAATCCTAATATTCCTTACATCCCACAGAACCTCTTTTACACAATTTACTATGAACCATAACACTCTTGCCTTCTCTCTCTCCACTGCACACAAACCAAACATCATCATATTAAAGGATAAGATTTCAATTCCAGTAAGATTTTTAATTAGACCAGACATTTTTCTCCACACAGACTTCGCATAACCACACTCCCAAAACACATGTACATAATTCTCACATCCACCGCAACCATCCCTGGGACACACTTCACTGTCTACCAATCTCCTTCTCCTCTGAAATTCCCTTGTTGGCAGACACCCATGAGCTAACATCCAAGACAAGTCCTTTTGTTTATTTGTCAGTTCCTTGTGACTGACATTTTTCCACACTACCTTACAATCCTTCTCAGACAGACCTCCCACACATTCCACTGTTTCTCTCTGCTCCAACACTATCATCACCTTCTTACTATCATTCCACTCAGTCACACATTCCAGATTATTTTTCCTGACACACCGCCCTATTCTCTGATAGAACCAAGGAACCTCAAAACTTACAGGTACCCTTAAGTCCCTTTCCATTAGCTTATATTTCAACAACACATTACCAGCCAAATACCTTACCATGCACCCAAACACACATTCCTTCTTACTTACAGCGAGACAAAAACTGACATACTTCACAGCCAGGAACACTTCCACATTCATCATTCCTTTCCCACCATGCATTCTGCTTTTCACCACCTTCCCACGACTCAATTTCTCCATCCTTGAATTCCATAAGAAAACAAAGATCTGCCTGATAATTCTTGCCAGACACCTATCCGGTGGAGGAAACACATAATTAACATAAAGCAAAATAGGAATTATAACAGCTTTAATAACCAGAATCCTTCCCTCAATCGATAAAGTCCTTAAAGACCAGAAGTTTATTTTATTCCCCACCCTCCCCAAAACCCTCTCCCAACTTTCTTTCCCATACAAATCATTATCAAACACCACCCCAAGCACTTCCACACCCCCCTCTCTCACAGGCCACTCGCACAACCCACTCTCTCCCCACCCCTCAAAAAATTTACAACCACTCTTCCCAACATTAAGCTTAAACCCACTCATTAAACAGAAACACTCAATCAATAACTTAGCACGCCTTACCCCTGCCATTGACTTACATACAACAGTAACATCATCCATGTAACCAATCACTCGCATATCCTTCCCATGACTACCAGGTATTTCTATACCCCGCATCACCTTATCTCTCCTAATCATCCCCAACAAAGGCTCAATCATACAAATAAAAAGAATTGGCGACAGGGGACACCCCTGCCGCACTCCAGATTTTATACTCACTTCCCTACTCAGAAAACCATTGACCTGAATCTTACTATAAATGTCCCTATACAAACATTCAATCCACTTCACCATTCTGTCCGGCACATTCATCCTCCTCAAAACCCTAAACAATAAATCATGCACCACCCTATCATACGCTTTTTCAAAATCCACCGTAACAACAGCCACACCTTGCTTCCTAGTTTTACAGTCCCACAATACATCCCTCAGACCTAACAGACATTCAGAAATCCTACGATCAGGCACTGTACACATTTGCTCCTCACCTACCATACAATCAATCACATCCTTTAACCTATTCGCAATAACTTTAGCAATAATTTTGTAATCACAATTCAAGAGCGCTATAGGCCTCCAATTTTTAAGATCCCTCTTATCCCCTTTTTTAAACAATAACACAGTCACACTCTCACTCATACTTTTAGATAACTTCCCTCTCCTAAGTACTTCCTTACACACCTCCCATACATAATCCCCTAACATATCCCAAAACACAAGATAAAATTCCACAGGCAAACCATCACTCCCTGCCACTTTTCCTTTCTTCATCCCATTCACAGCATCCTCCACCTCACTCTTCCTCACATCCTCTTCCATAAAGAACCCATCAATTTCATCCAAACGCTTATCCACATATCCCAAACATTCCTCCTCTAGAGTCACGTCCCGCTCCTTCTCCGTGAATAAATCAGAATAAAACTTCCACACTTCCTCTAACACCTCATCCTTACCAAAGACCTCTACCCCATCATTCGTAAAAACACTCATCATCTCAGTTTTTTTACTGAATGCCTTTTTAAAGAAAAATTTGCTACATTTCTCATCCTTCTCTTTCACTTCAACCCTAGCCTGTGCAATAATCTTCCTTCCATTCCTCTCCAGACACTCATTCACACTTCCACGAGCTTCCTCAATCTCCTTCTCAACACTCATCCCCAAACGCCTCAATTCATACAAATACTCTAACCTTCTTTGCCATCTCTCATACTCTTCTCTATCTTTCCTCCCTTTCTCACACCCTTTTTTAATAAAAAACCTTTTAGTCTCTAACTTCACCCACTCCCACCACTCAACCACACTATAAAATGCATCCTTCCTCAACACCCATCCATCAAAACGCTCCCTATATTCTTGTAATACACATTCATTATCCAATAAAGACACATTCAACTTCCAAACACCCTTTCCATACTCACTTAGACCACCACCTTTTACCACACACTCAATCCAGGCATGATCCGTGAACGGTAACCTCCTCCGTCTGAAATTAGAAACAGACATTAGTTTTGAGACAAAAATGAAATCAATACGCGAACTTGTATTGTTAGAAAAATATGTATAACCGATAGTACCATCATTATGGGCAACAAAGGAATCCTTTAACCCAAATAAATTTACAATCTCTTTAAGCTGCTTACTAGTACTGTCTAAACCAGACCCACCACCCACCGTAGTACTACTCCTATCCCCCTCTGTTATTATACAATTGAAATCCCCTATAAGGAACACATCATCCCTCCCACTCAAAAAGAAATATAATTTCTCAAACACCTCCCCTCTTTCCTTCCTCCCAGTTGGAGCATAAACATTAATTACTTTATATGTGAAACCCCTGAAAATAAAATGCACTAATAATACCCTACCCGGAACAATATGGACAACTTTTTTAACAACAAACTCATTACTTTTGAACAAAATCCCCACCCCCGAATTACGTTCCATTGAACCAGACCATACCGATTGCCCATAAGGCCAGGAGATATTTGGCTCCCCATCCAAGCAGCACTCCTGGAGACCTAGAACATCAAAAGAATATCTAGAAAGTAAATCAAAAATGGCGGATCTCCTTTCTAAAGATCTAATACTGCGGACATTTAGAGAACCAATTGTTAAACTCATTCAAACATTTGAAGGAAAAAAAGGAAATACAAAATCAAGCATTATCAAAAGGAGGCCTAGCCTTTCCCCGACCTCTACCCTTATTTTTTGCCTCCCCTTCCTTAAACTTAAGAGTCTTTGTCAATTTTTTGACTGAACATTCCTCCAAATAACCTGTGCCCAGGGAGGATAAAGAGGAGTCAGAATCAATCTGACATGACGACCCTCCACCTGCCTCCTCCCTTCCCGGGCTAGGAAAGTCCTCAATCCTTTGACTCTGAGGAGTCGGACAGTCATCCTCCGATTCTTCCACCGGCATCTTTCTCTTCAAGGATTCTTTGTCCACAGTCATCTCCTCTGGGGGATCAGAGGCCTCCGAAACAGATGCCCCCGAAACAGACTCCGCCTTCTCCCCCTCTGCCACCAAAGCATCCGGAACAGACCTAGAAATGGAAGGAAAAACAGGGGCAGACTCTGCTTCACTGGTCAGCACGCTAACCTCTGCATCGCCTGCCCTGGCAGCATTGGAGTCCTCAGGAACTGTCCCACCTCGAAGAGCCATTGCATATGATCGGGGTGCCCCGGACTGGTAAGTGGGGCAACTCCTAGCCAGGTGATCCGAAGAACCACAGAAATGACACTTGCGTTTCTCGGGACAGTCTGCAGTGCGGTGATCAGGCTTGTGGCAGTTCCTGCAAACCTGCCCGGTTGTACAGTTCTCTCTGGTATGACCAAAGCAAAAACAGTCCCGGCAAAAACTTGGCATCCCCGGGTAGTGCAGAAACCCCCTGTTGTTCCCTATCGCAAAGTTCTGCGGGGGGTGACAAAAACCTTCAGCACCACCCTCGGGGGCAGGCCTAAACTCCACCCAAAAACGTCTCATGCCTGTGAAAGTCCCCAGGATGTTATTTTTCCTCTCCGCACCAGAAACAGACACACAATACCTTCTTAGAAAGGTCTGGATCTCCTCATCCCGCACAAAAGGGTTGTACATATGCACTACCACTGGAACTTTCTTAGGCCGAGCCTCGCAGGAAATGAATCGGATCCCTTGTAGGTCAGGGTGAGAAGCATTCTCCTTACTCCGGTAGAGACAGGTACGGAGATCATCCAGGTTGTAGAAGGTCACGTCAAAGAATCCTTGGCTGGGAAAGACCTGGACACAGAAGATGGAAGCATGCGGCATCCTCAGCACTCCTTCCACGACCTTCTGCTGGACATGCAAAATCCCGTAGGCATTCCTCTTTTCCTCCTCGATAAACAGCCGTACTGTATTAGGAGCGTTCGGCGCATTAGCCATCCTCTCCGGCAGACCCGTCCTCCGATGATCACCTTCCCGTTATCCTGGGACTAAGCCCTCTCCCCAATAGCAGCAGGTGGGTGAAGCCCAGGCAATAAACCTGGGCGATCCCACAAGGCCGAGGAGAGGGGTACCCGAATACCTTAGGGCAAGACACTTGATCTTAGCCAAAAGGCCGAGAAGCGATAACCGTGAAAGGGGCGGGCCCAACAAGGTCCCCTTCATGGGCACTATCACTGCTTGCTGTCAGGGAGGCTGCCAGACAATTTTCCATGCACACTCTGGGCTGGGGGGCAGTAAACCACCAGTACACACAGCAGAACCTAAACCCATACCATTATTGCTAAGCAGCAAGACAGGGGCCCATTGCACTCCCACGGGGCCTTTTTAAATGCAATCCATAACCCGGATTTGCCAGGAACCCTTCTTACTCCTCCTACTTGCATGTGACACTGGGCTTAGGATCTGCATAGGAAACACACACACAAGCACACACCTACCTTTGTTGCCTGCAGATGCCTCCTTGGCTGTCCCCAAACGGTATCAAACCAACACCCACGGGAAGCTGTAAGCATAGAGGACATGCCTGCACCCCATTGGACTTACCTGTGTGGGTTAAATCCGGGTTATTTGACAACCTATGGCGGTGATGGTTCTGCTCAGGCAGAGCAGTGCTGATGCTCCTCATAAAGCTGTCGCTGCTGTGAAGGTTCTAGGTGACATCACAAATCCCTTTGGTTACATACACAACAAAGCTGGGTTGTTGTTGTTTACACTCTGCAAGGCCTGTGGAAGTGAGTGACATCATAGCACTGTAGTTCTGAGGGTTCAAGATGGATGCAACAATCTCCTGTTGCTTCTATGAAGGCCGTAATAGACGACATCACCAAACAGCTCCATAGTCACATACACAGCAAAGGAGAGATGTTGTTTACACCTAGTGATGTCAGTGGTATTGAGTGACATCACAGCACAGTGCTAAGGCTCCTGGGCCTGGACACAGCAGCGGCTGCAATATCTCAACGGAGAATACGTTTATATCTATGTGTGTGTGTGCGCATATATATATATATATATATATATATATATATATATATATATATATATATATATATTTCTCCGCCGAAATCACTTTTAAACCCATTTCCACCTTTTTTTCCCTTCTCTTCCTCTTACTTTTTTTTCACGTTTTTTTACGTTTTTCTCCTTTTCGCCTCTTTTCTGGGCGTATTATTCTTCTTTTTCTTCTTTTTTTTCGTCTAATGCATACCCCATCAGTGCAGCAATGCTTATTCAATACCGCCAGCAGATGGAGACACTGGGGGATAATTTTCTAAGGATTTATACTGATTTTTCCTGTCTGAATTTGTCGCACAGAAAGCTGCAGGCCAAATATGTGTGACATTTCTGCGACTTTAGCTTCTAGAGCATTTTTACAACATTATACATAGGTGCTGAATACATAAAAAGCGACTGTTCAGCGACAGACAAGTCGCATCGGCTGAAAGTAGGCCAGAATGTCAGTCCATGTTGGAGCAGGTTTAGATACAGTCTAAAGCATAGATCTCAAAGTCTGTGCACAGAATTTAGCAAGGGCCTCGCACCTTCTGATGCATCAGGTAGGTGCACAATAGCATAGCCTAACCCTCTGTACTTTGATCTATATTGATGCGGGACATAGACAGCCAGCTGATGACCAATCCATTAGTGCAATGGATGGCTGGAAGCATTTGTCTTTGCCTTTGCAATACCACAGAAGCAATGCATGGTCAATGTACAGCAATAACACACCTGTGTGAACAGCCAGGAGACCCCCCCCCCCCCCCCCCCCCATGTTATGTTACATAGTTACATAGTTAGTACGGTCGAAAAAAGACATATGTCCATCACGTTCAACCAGGGAATTAAGGGGTAGGGGTGTGGCGCGATATTGGGGAAGGGATGAGATTTTATATTTCTTCATAAGCATTAATCTTATTTTGTCAATTAGGAACATTCAGCACCCACCCGCTATCAAGGCAGCTGCCTATCATGTCATGCCCTACCTGCACAGGTGTGCTGGCTACTCAAATGATCCAATTAAGGAGGCCATTTAGTCAGCAGCAGCAGAAGTCCTGTGCCTGGACGCTCCAACAGGGGCCAGACACAAGCAGAAGCAGAAGCAGCAGAAGCAGCAGCAGCACCACCTTTTGTTTTTTGGCTGCAGCAGCAGCAAGGCCCACAGGGCTGGCTAGCTGGCTAGCCAGCAAGCAGGTAGCAATGAAAGTAGGAATCTTTCTTTTTAACCCTGTAAGGGGGTGGTGCACTGTACCCGAAGATACTGCCATATCGGGTCAATGCATAGGGCGACGGAAGCAAGCTTCGAAATCGGCCCCCGTTCTCAAAAATCCATTTAATATATGGTCCCCAGATAGGGGACGTATCAGATATTAAACTGATAAGAACAGATACTACACTTGATCTTAGCCAAAAGGCCGAGAAGCGATAACCGTGAAAGGGGCGGGCCCAACAAGGTCCCCTTCATGGGCACTATCACTGCTTGCTGTCAGGGAGGCTGCCAGACAATTTTCCATGCACACTCTGGGCTGGGGGGCAGTCAACCACCAGTACACACAGCAGAACCTAAACCCATACCATTATTGCTAAGCAGCAAGACAGGGGCCCATTGCACTCCCACGGGGCCTTTTTAAATGCAATCCATAACCCGGATTTGCCAGGAACCCTTCTTACTCCTCCTACTTGCATGTGACACTGGGCTTAGGATCTGCATAGGAAACACACACACAAGCACACACCTACCTTTGTTGCCTGCAGATGCCTCCTTGGCTGTCCCCAAACGGTATCAAACCAACACCCACGGGAAGCTGTAAGCATAGAGGACATGCCTGCACCCCATTGGACTTACCTGTGTGGGTTAAATCCGGGTTATTTGACAACCTATGGCGGTGATGGTTCTGCTCAGGCAGAGCAGTGCTGATGCTCCTCATAAAGCTGTCGCTGCTGTGAAGGTTCTAGGTGACATCACAAATCCCTTTGGTTACATACACAACAAAGCTGGGTTGTTGTTGTTTACACTCTGCAAGGCCTGTGGAAGTGAGTGACATCATAGCACTGTAGTTCTGAGGGTTCAAGATGGATGCAACAATCTCCTGTTGCTTCTATGAAGGCCGTAATAGACGACATCACCAAACAGCTCCATAGTCACATACACAGCAAAGGAGAGATGTTGTTTACACCTAGTGATGTCAGTGGTATTGAGTGACATCACAGCACAGTGCTAAGGCTCCTGGGCCTGGACACAGCAGCGGCTGCAATATCTCAACGGAGAATACGTTTATATCTATGTGTGTGTGTGCGCATATATATATATATATATATATATATATATATATATATATATATATTCTCCGCCGAAATCACTTTTAAACCCATTTCCACCTTTTTTTCCCTTCTCTTCCTCTTACTTTTTTTTCACGTTTTTTTACGTTTTTCTCCTTTTCGCCTCTTTTCTGGGCGTATTATTCTTCTTTTTCTTCTTTTTTTTCGTCTAATGCATACCCCATCAGTGCAGCAATGCTTATTCAATACCGCCAGCAGATGGAGACACTGGGGGATAATTTTCTAAGGATTTATACTGATTTTTCCTGTCTGAATTTGTCGCACAGAAAGTTGCAGGCCAAATATGTGTGACATTTCTGCGACTTTAGCTTCTAGAGCATTTTTACAACATTATACATAGGTGCTGAATACATAAAAAGCGACTGTTCAGCGACAGACAAGTCGCATCGGCTGAAAGTAGGCCAGAATGTCAGTCCATGTTGGAGCAGGTTTAGATACAGTCTAAAGCATAGATCTCAAAGTCTGTGCACAGAATTTAGCAAGGGCCTCGCACCTTCTGATGCATCAGGTAGGTGCACAATAGCATAGCCTAACCCTCTGTACTTTGGTCTATATTGATGCGGGACATAGACAGCCAGCTGATGACCAATCCATTAGTGCAATGGATGGCTGGAAGCATTTGTCTTTGCCTTTGCAATACCACAGAAGCAATGCATGGTCAATGTACAGCAATGACACACCTGTGTGAACAGCCAGGAGACCCCCCCCCCCATGTTATGTTACATAGTTACATAGTTAGTACGGTCGAAAAAAGACATATGTCCATCACGTTCAACCAGGGAATTAAGGGGTAGGGGTGTGGCGCGATATTGGGGAAGGGATGAGATTTTATATTTCTTCATAAGCATTAATCTTATTTTGTCAATTAGGAACATTCAGCACCCACCCGCTATCAAGGCAGCTGCCTATCATGTCATGCCCTACCTGCACAGGTGTGCTGGCTACTCAAATGATCCAATTAAGGAGGCCATTTAGTCAGCAGCAGCAGAAGTCCTGTGCCTGGACGCTCCAACAGGGGCCAGACACAAGCAGAAGCAGAAGCAGCAGAAGCAGCAGCAGCACCACCTTTTGTTTTTTGGCTGCAGCAGCAGCAAGGCCCACAGGGCTGGCTAGCTGGCTAGCCAGCAAGCAGGTAGCAATGAAAGTAGGAATCTTTCTTTTTAACCCTGTAAGGGGGTGGTGCACTGTACCCGAAGATACTGCCATATCGGGTCAATGCATAGGGCGACGGAAGCAAGCTTCGAAATCGGCCCCCGTTCTCAAAAATCCATTTAATATATGGTCCCCAGATAGGGGACGTATCAGATATTAAACTGATAAGAACAGATACTACACTTGATCTTAGCCAAAAGGCCGAGAAGCGATAACCGTGAAAGGGGCGGGCCCAACAAGGTCCCCTTCATGGGCACTATCACTGCTTGCTGTCAGGGAGGCTGCCAGACAATTTTCCATGCACACTCTGGGCTGGGGGGCAGTCAACCACCAGTACACACAGCAGAACCTAAACCCATACCATTATTGCTAAGCAGCAAGACAGGGGCCCATTGCACTCCCACGGGGCCTTTTTAAATGCAATCCATAACCCGGATTTGCCAGGAACCCTTCTTACTCCTCCTACTTGCATGTGACACTGGGCTTAGGATCTGCATAGGAAACACACACACAAGCACACACCTACCTTTGTTGCCTGCAGATGCCTCCTTGGCTGTCCCCAAACGGTATCAAACCAACACCCACGGGAAGCTGTAAGCATAGAGGACATGCCTGCACCCCATTGGACTTACCTGTGTGGGTTAAATCCGGGTTATTTGACAACCTATGGCGGTGATGGTTCTGCTCAGGCAGAGCAGTGCTGATGCTCCTCATAAAGCTGTCGCTGCTGTGAAGGTTCTAGGTGACATCACAAATCCCTTTGGTTACATACACAACAAAGCTGGGTTGTTGTTGTTTACACTCTGCAAGGCCTGTGGAAGTGAGTGACATCATAGCACTGTAGTTCTGAGGGTTCTAGATGGATGCAACAATCTCCTGTTGCTTCTATGAAGGCCATAATAGACGACATCACCAAACAGCTCCATAGTCACATACACAGCAAAGGAGAGATGTTGTTTACACCTAGTGATGTCAGTGGTATTGAGTGACATCACAGCACAGTGCTAAGGCTCCTGGGCCTGGACACAGCAGCGGCTGCAATATCTCAACGGAGAATACGTTTATATATATGTGTGTGTGTGCGCGTATATATATATATATATATATATATATATATATATATATTTCTCCGCCGAAATCACTTTTAAACCCATTTCCACCTTTTTTTCCCTTCTCTTCCTCTTACTTTTTTTTCACGTTTTTTTACGTTTTTCTCCTTTTCGCCTCTTTTCTGGGCGTATTATTCTTCTTTTTCTTCTTTTTTTTCGTCTAATGCATACCCCATCAGTGCAGCAATGCTTATTCAATACCGCCAGCAGATGGAGACACTGGGGGATAATTTTCTAAGGATTTATACTGATTTTTCCTGTCTGAATTTGTCGCACAGAAAGTTGCAGGCCAAATATGTGTGACATTTCTGCGACTTTAGCTTCTAGAGCATTTTTACAACATTATACATAGGTGCTGAATACATAAAAAGCGACTGTTCAGCGACAGACAAGTCGCATCGGCTGAAAGTAGGCCAGAATGTCAGTCCATGTTGGAGCAGGTTTAGATACAGTCTAAAGCATAGATCTCAAAGTCTGTGCACAGAATTTAGCAAGGGCCTCGCACCTTCTGATGCATCAGGTAGGTGCACAATAGCATAGCCTAACCCTCTGTACTTTGGTCTATATTGATGCGGGACATAGACAGCCAGCTGATGACCAATCCATTAGTGCAATGGATGGCTGGAAGCATTTGTCTTTGCCTTTGCAATACCACAGAAGCAATGCATGGTCAATGTACAGCAATGACACACCTGTGTGAACAGCCAGGAGACCCCCCCCCCCCCCCCCCCCATGTTATGTTACATAGTTACATAGTTAGTACGGTCGAAAAAAGACATATGTCCAGCACGTTCAACCAGGGAATTAAGGGGTAGGGGTGTGGCGCGATATTGGGGAAGGGATGAGATTTTATATTTCTTCATAAGCATTAATCTTATTTTGTCAATTAGGAACATTCAGCACCCACCCGCTATCAAGGCAGCTGCCTATCATGTCATGCCCTACCTGCACAGGTGTGCTGGCTACTCAAATGATCCAATTAAGGAGGCCATTTAGTCAGCAGCAGCAGAAGTCCTGTGCCTGGACGCTCCAACAGGGGCCAGACACAAGCAGAAGCAGAAGCAGCAGAAGCAGCAGCAGCACCACCTTTTGTTTTTTGGCTGCAGCAGCAGCAAGGCCCACAGGGCTGGCTAGCTGGCTAGCCAGCAAGCAGGTAGCAATGAAAGTAGGAATCTTTCTTTTTAACCCTGTAAGGGGGTGGTGCACTGTACCCGAAGATACTGCCATATCGGGTCAATGCATAGGGCGACGGAAGCAAGCTTCGAAATCGGCCCCCGTTCTCAAAAATCCATTTAATATATGGTCCCCAGATAGGGGACGTATCAGATATTAAACTGATAAGAACAGATACTACACTTGATCTTAGCCAAAAGGCCGAGAAGCGATAACCGTGAAAGGGGCGGGCCCAACAAGGTCCCCTTCATGGGCACTATCACTGCTTGCTGTCAGGGAGGCTGCCAGACAATTTTCCATGCACACTCTGGGCTGGGGGGCAGTCAACCACCAGTACACACAGCAGAACCTAAACCCATACCATTATTGCTAAGCAGCAAGACAGGGGCCCATTGCACTCCCACGGGGCCTTTTTAAATGCAATCCATAACCCGGATTTGCCAGGAACCCTTCTTACTCCTCCTACTTGCATGTGACACTGGGCTTAGGATCTGCATAGGAAACACACACACAAGCACACACCTACCTTTGTTGCCTGCAGATGCCTCCTTGGCTGTCCCCAAACGGTATCAAACCAACACCCACGGGAAGCTGTAAGCATAGAGGACATGCCTGCACCCCATTGGACTTACCTGTGTGGGTTAAATCCGGGTTATTTGACAACCTATGGCGGTGATGGTTCTGCTCAGGCAGAGCAGTGCTGATGCTCCTCATAAAGCTGTCGCTGCTGTGAAGGTTCTAGGTGACATCACAAATCCCTTTGGTTACATACACAACAAAGCTGGGTTGTTGTTGTTTACACTCTGCAAGGCCTGTGGAAGTGAGTGACATCATAGCACTGTAGTTCTGAGGGTTCAAGATGGATGCAACAATCTCCTGTTGCTTCTATGAAGGCCGTAATAGACGACATCACCAAACAGCTCCATAGTCACATACACAGCAAAGGAGAGATGTTGTTTACACCTAGTGATGTCAGTGGTATTGAGTGACATCACAGCACAGTGCTAAGGCTCCTGGGCCTGGACACAGCAGCGGCTGCAATATCTCAACGGAGAATACGTTTATATCTATGTGTGTGTGTGCGCATATATATATATATATATATATATATATATATATATATATATATATATATTTCTCCGCCGAAATCACTTTTAAACCCATTTCCACCTTTTTTTCCCTTCTCTTCCTCTTACTTTTTTTTCACGTTTTTTTACGTTTTTCTCCTTTTCGCCTCTTTTCTGGGCGTATTATTCTTCTTTTTCTTCTTTTTTTTCGTCTAATGCATACCCCATCAGTGCAGCAATGCTTATTCAATACCGCCAGCAGATGGAGACACTGGGGGATAATTTTCTAAGGATTTATACTGATTTTTCCTGTCTGAATTTGTCGCACAGAAAGTTGCAGGCCAAATATGTGTGACATTTCTGCGACTTTAGCTTCTAGAGCATTTTTACAACATTATACATAGGTGCTGAATACATAAAAAGCGACTGTTCAGCGACAGACAAGTCGCATCGGCTGAAAGTAGGCCAGAATGTCAGTCCATGTTGGAGCAGGTTTAGATACAGTCTAAAGCATAGATCTCAAAGTCTGTGCACAGAATTTAGCAAGGGCCTCGCACCTTCTGATGCATCAGGTAGGTGCACAATAGCATAGCCTAACCCTCTGTACTTTGGTCTATATTGATGCGGGACATAGACAGCCAGCTGATGACCAATCCATTAGTGCAATGGATGGCTGGAAGCATTTGTCTTTGCCTTTGCAATACCACAGAAGCAATGCATGGTCAATGTACAGCAATGACACACCTGTGTGAACAGCCAGGAGACCCCCCCCCATGTTATGTTACATAGTTACATAGTTAGTACGGTCGAAAAAAGACATATGTCCATCACGTTCAACCAGGGAATTAAGGGGTAGGGGTGTGGCGCGATATTGGGGAAGGGATGAGATTTTATATTTCTTCATAAGCATTAATCTTATTTTGTCAATTAGGAACATTCAGCACCCACCCGCTATCAAGGCAGCTGCCTATCATGTCATGCCCTACCTGCACAGGTGTGCTGGCTACTCAAATGATCCAATTAAGGAGGCCATTTAGTCAGCAGCAGCAGAAGTCCTGTGCCTGGACGCTCCAACAGGGGCCAGACACAAGCAGAAGCAGAAGCAGCAGAAGCAGCAGCAGCACCACCTTTTGTTTTTTGGCTGCAGCAGCAGCAAGGCCCACAGGGCTGGCTAGCTGGCTAGCCAGCAAGCAGGTAGCAATGAAAGTAGGAATCTTTCTTTTTAACCCTGTAAGGGGGTGGTGCACTGTACCCGAAGATACTGCCATATCGGGTCAATGCATAGGGCGACGGAAGCAAGCTTCGAAATCGGCCCCCGTTCTCAAAAATCCATTTAATATATGGTCCCCAGATAGGGGACGTATCAGATATTAAACTGATAAGAACAGATACTACACTTGATCTTAGCCAAAAGGCCGAGAAGCGATAACCGTGAAAGGGGCGGGCCCAACAAGGTCCCCTTCATGGGCACTATCACTGCTTGCTGTCAGGGAGGCTGCCAGACAATTTTCCATGCACACTCTGGGCTGGGGGGCAGTCAACCACCAGTACACACAGCAGAACCTAAACCCATACCATTATTGCTAAGCAGCAAGACAGGGGCCCATTGCACTCCCACGGGGCCTTTTTAAATGCAATCCATAACCCGGATTTGCCAGGAACCCTTCTTACTCCTCCTACTTGCATGTGACACTGGGCTTAGGATCTGCATAGGAAACACACACACAAGCACACACCTACCTTTGTTGCCTGCAGATGCCTCCTTGGCTGTCCCCAAACGGTATCAAACCAACACCCACGGGAAGCTGTAAGCATAGAGGACATGCCTGCACCCCATTGGACTTACCTGTGTGGGTTAAATCCGGGTTATTTGACAACCTATGGCGGTGATGGTTCTGCTCAGGCAGAGCAGTGCTGATGCTCCTCATAAAGCTGTCGCTGCTGTGAAGGTTCTAGGTGACATCACAAATCCCTTTGGTTACATACACAACAAAGCTGGGTTGTTGTTGTTTACACTCTGCAAGGCCTGTGGAAGTGAGTGACATCATAGCACTGTAGTTCTGAGGGTTCAAGATGGATGCAACAATCTCCTGTTGCTTCTATGAAGGCCGTAATAGACGACATCACCAAACAGCTCCATAGTCACATACACAGCAAAGGAGAGATGTTGTTTACACCTAGTGATGTCAGTGGTATTGAGTGACATCACAGCACAGTGCTAAGGCTCCTGGGCCTGGACACAGCAGCGGCTGCAATATCTCAACGGAGAATACGTTTATATCTATGTGTGTGTGTGCGCATATATATATATATATATATATATATATATATATATATATATATTTCTCCGCCGAAATCACTTTTAAACCCATTTCCACCTTTTTTTCCCTTCTCTTCCTCTTACTTTTTTTTCACGTTTTTTTACGTTTTTCTCCTTTTCGCCTCTTTTCTGGGCGTATTATTCTTCTTTTTCTTCTTTTTTTTCGTCTAATGCATACCCCATCAGTGCAGCAATGCTTATTCAATACCGCCAGCAGATGGAGACACTGGGGGATAATTTTCTAAGGATTTATACTGATTTTTCCTGTCTGAATTTGTCGCACAGAAAGTTGCAGGCCAAATATGTGTGACATTTCTGCGACTTTAGCTTCTAGAGCATTTTTACAACATTATACATAGGTGCTGAATACATAAAAAGCGACTGTTCAGCGACAGACAAGTCGCATCGGCTGAAAGTAGGCCAGAATGTCAGTCCATGTTGGAGCAGGTTTAGATACAGTCTAAAGCATAGATCTCAAAGTCTGTGCACAGAATTTAGCAAGGGCCTCGCACCTTCTGATGCATCAGGTAGGTGCACAATAGCATAGCCTAACCCTCTGTACTTTGGTCTATATTGATGCGGGACATAGACAGCCAGCTGATGACCAATCCATTAGTGCAATGGATGGCTGGAAGCATTTGTCTTTGCCTTTGCAATACCACAGAAGCAATGCATGGTCAATGTACAGCAATGACACACCTGTGTGAACAGCCAGGAGACCCCCCCCCCCCCCCCCCATGTTATGTTACATAGTTACATAGTTAGTACGGTCGAAAAAAGACATATGTCCATCACGTTCAACCAGGGAATTAAGGGGTAGGGGTGTGGCGCGATATTGGGGAAGGGATGAGATTTTATATTTCTTCATAAGCATTAATCTTATTTTGTCAATTAGGAACATTCAGCACCCACCCGCTATCAAGGCAGCTGCCTATCATGTCATGCCCTACCTGCACAGGTGTGCTGGCTACTCAAATGATCCAATTAAGGAGGCCATTTAGTCAGCAGCAGCAGAAGTCCTGTGCCTGGACGCTCCAACAGGGGCCAGACACAAGCAGAAGCAGAAGCAGCAGAAGCAGCAGCAGCACCACCTTTTGTTTTTTGGCTGCAGCAGCAGCAAGGCCCACAGGGCTGGCTAGCTGGCTAGCCAGCAAGCAGGTAGCAATGAAAGTAGGAATCTTTCTTTTTAACCCTGTAAGGGGGTGGTGCACTGTACCCGAAGATACTGCCATATCGGGTCAATGCATAGGGCGACGGAAGCAAGCTTCGAAATCGGCCCCCCGTTCTCAAAAATCCATTTAATATATGGTCCCCAGATAGGGGACGTATCAGATATTAAACTGATAAGAACAGATACTACACTTGATCTTAGCCAAAAGGCCGAGAAGCGATAACCGTGAAAGGGGCGGGCCCAACAAGGTCCCCTTCATGGGCACTATCACTGCTTGCTGTCAGGGAGGCTGCCAGACAATTTTCCATGCACACTCTGGGGCTGGGGGGCAGTCAACCACCAGTACACACAGCAGAACCTAAACCCATACCATTATTGCTAAGCAGCAAGACAGGGGCCCATTGCACTCCCACGGGGCCTTTTTAAATGCAATCCATAACCCGGATTTGCCAGGAACCCTTCTTACTCCTCCTACTTGCATGTGACACTGGGCTTAGGATCTGCATAGGAAACACACACACAAGCACACACCTACCTTTGTTGCCTGCAGATGCCTCCTTGGCTGTCCCCAAACGGTATCAAACCAACACCCACGGGAAGCTGTAAGCATAGAGGACATGCCTGCACCCCATTGGACTTACCTGTGTGGGTTAAATCCGGGTTATTTGACAACCTATGGCGGTGATGGTTCTGCTCAGGCAGAGCAGTGCTGATGCTCCTCATAAAGCTGTCGCTGCTGTGAAGGTTCTAGGTGACATCACAAATCCCTTTGGTTACATACACAACAAAGCTGGGTTGTTGTTGTTTACACTCTGCAAGGCCTGTGGAAGTGAGTGACATCATAGCACTGTAGTTCTGAGGGTTCTAGATGGATGCAACAATCTCCTGTTGCTTCTATGAAGGCCATAATAGACGACATCACCAAACAGCTCCATAGTCACATACACAGCAAAGGAGAGATGTTGTTTACACCTAGTGATGTCAGTGGTATTGAGTGACATCACAGCACAGTGCTAAGGCTCCTGGGCCTGGACACAGCAGCGGCTGCAATATCTCAACGGAGAATACGTTTATATCTATGTGTGTGTGTGCGCATATATATATATATATATATATATATATATATATATATATATATATTTCTCCGCCGAAATCACTTTTAAACCCATTTCCACCTTTTTTTCCCTTCTCTTCCTCTTACTTTTTTTTCACGTTTTTTTACGTTTTTCTCCTTTTCGCCTCTTTTCTGGGCGTATTATTCTTCTTTTTCTTCTTTTTTTTCGTCTAATGCATACCCCATCAGTGCAGCAATGCTTATTCAATACCGCCAGCAGATGGAGACACTGGGGGATAATTTTCTAAGGATTTATACTGATTTTTCCTGTCTGAATTTGTCGCACAGAAAGTTGCAGGCCAAATATGTGTGACATTTCTGCGACTTTAGCTTCTAGAGCATTTTTACAACATTATACATAGGTGCTGAATACATAAAAAGCGACTGTTCAGCGACAGACAAGTCGCATCGGCTGAAAGTAGGCCAGAATGTCAGTCCATGTTGGAGCAGGTTTAGATACAGTCTAAAGCATAGATCTCAAAGTCTGTGCACAGAATTTAGCAAGGGCCTCGCACCTTCTGATGCATCAGGTAGGTGCACAATAGCATAGCCTAACCCTCTGTACTTTGGTCTATATTGATGCGGGACATAGACAGCCAGCTGATGACCAATCCATTAGTGCAATGGATGGCTGGAAGCATTTGTCTTTGCCTTTGCAATACCACAGAAGCAATGCATGGTCAATGTACAGCAATGACACACCTGTGTGAACAGCCAGGAGACCCCCCCCCCCCCCCCCCATGTTATGTTACATAGTTACATAGTTAGTACGGTCGAAAAAAGACATATGTCCATCACGTTCAACCAGGGAATTAAGGGGTAGGGGTGTGGCGCGATATTGGGGAAGGGATGAGATTTTATATTTCTTCATAAGCATTAATCTTATTTTGTCAATTAGGAACATTCAGCACCCACCCGCTATCAAGGCAGCTGCCTATCATGTCATGCCCTACCTGCACAGGTGTGCTGGCTACTCAAATGATCCAATTAAGGAGGCCATTTAGTCAGCAGCAGCAGAAGTCCTGTGCCTGGACGCTCCAACAGGGGCCAGACACAAGCAGAAGCAGAAGCAGCAGAAGCAGCAGCAGCACCACCTTTTGTTTTTTTGGCTGCAGCAGCAGCAAGGCCCACAGGGCTGGCTAGCTGGCTAGCCAGCAAGCAGGTAGCAATGAAAGTAGGAATCTTTCTTTTTAACCCTGTAAGGGGGTGGTGCACTGTACCCGAAGATACTGCCATATCGGGTCAATGCATAGGGCGACGGAAGCAAGCTTCGAAATCGGCCCCCGTTCTCAAAAATCCATTTAATATATGGTCCCCAGATAGGGGACGTATCAGATATTAAACTGATAAGAACAGATACTACACTTGATCTTAGCCAAAAGGCCGAGAAGCGATAACCGTGAAAGGGGCGGGCCCAACAAGGTCCCCTTCATGGGCACTATCACTGCTTGCTGTCAGGGAGGCTGCCAGACAATTTTCCATGCACACTCTGGGCTGGGGGGCAGTCAACCACCAGTACACACAGCAGAACCTAAACCCATACCATTATTGCTAAGCAGCAAGACAGGGGCCCATTGCACTCCCACGGGGCCTTTTTAAATGCAATCCATAACCCGGATTTGCCAGGAACCCTTCTTACTCCTCCTACTTGCATGTGACACTGGGCTTAGGATCTGCATAGGAAACACACACACAAGCACACACCTACCTTTGTTGCCTGCAGATGCCTCCTTGGCTGTCCCCAAACGGTATCAAACCAACACCCACGGGAAGCTGTAAGCATAGAGGACATGCCTGCACCCCATTGGACTTACCTGTGTGGGTTAAATCCGGGTTATTTGACAACCTATGGCGGTGATGGTTCTGCTCAGGCAGAGCAGTGCTGATGCTCCTCATAAAGCTGTCGCTGCTGTGAAGGTTCTAGGTGACATCACAAATCCCTTTGGTTACATACACAACAAAGCTGGGTTGTTGTTGTTTACACTCTGCAAGGCCTGTGGAAGTGAGTGACATCATAGCACTGTAGTTCTGAGGGTTCAAGATGGATGCAACAATCTCCTGTTGCTTCTATGAAGGCCGTAATAGACGACATCACCAAACAGCTCCATAGTCACATACACAGCAAAGGAGAGATGTTGTTTACACCTAGTGATGTCAGTGGTATTGAGTGACATCACAGCACAGTGCTAAGGCTCCTGGGCCTGGACACAGCAGCGGCTGCAATATCTCAACGGAGAATACGTTTATATCTATGTGTGTGTGTGCGCATATATATATATATATATATATATATATATATATATATATTTCTCCGCCGAAATCACTTTTAAACCCATTTCCACCTTTTTTTCCCTTCTCTTCCTCTTACTTTTTTTTCACGTTTTTTTACGTTTTTCTCCTTTTCGCCTCTTTTCTGGGCGTATTATTCTTCTTTTTCTTCTTTTTTTTCGTCTAATGCATACCCCATCAGTGCAGCAATGCTTATTCAATACCGCCAGCAGATGGAGACACTGGGGGATAATTTTCTAAGGATTTATACTGATTTTTCCTGTCTGAATTTGTCGCACAGAAAGTTGCAGGCCAAATATGTGTGACATTTCTGCGACTTTAGCTTCTAGAGCATTTTTACAACATTATACATAGGTGCTGAATACATAAAAAGCGACTGTTCAGCGACAGACAAGTCGCATCGGCTGAAAGTAGGCCAGAATGTCAGTCCATGTTGGAGCAGGTTTAGATACAGTCTAAAGCATAGATCTCAAAGTCTGTGCACAGAATTTAGCAAGGGCCTCGCACCTTCTGATGCATCAGGTAGGTGCACAATAGCATAGCCTAACCCTCTGTACTTTGGTCTATATTGATGCGGGACATAGACAGCCAGCTGATGACCAATCCATTAGTGCAATGGATGGCTGGAAGCATTTGTCTTTGCCTTTGCAATACCACAGAAGCAATGCATGGTCAATGTACAGCAATGACACACCTGTGTGAACAGCCAGGAGACCCCCCCCCCCCCCCCATGTTATGTTACATAGTTACATAGTTAGTACGGTCGAAAAAAGACATATGTCCATCACGTTCAACCAGGGAATTAAGGGGTAGGGGTGTGGCGCGATATTGGGGAAGGGATGAGATTTTATATTTCTTCATAAGCATTAATCTTATTTTGTCAATTAGGAACATTCAGCACCCACCCGCTATCAAGGCAGCTGCCTATCATGTCATGCCCTACCTGCACAGGTGTGCTGGCTACTCAAATGATCCAATTAAGGAGGCCATTTAGTCAGCAGCAGCAGAAGTCCTGTGCCTGGACGCTCCAACAGGGGCCAGACACAAGCAGAAGCAGAAGCAGCAGAAGCAGCAGCAGCACCACCTTTTGTTTTTTGGCTGCAGCAGCAGCAAGGCCCACAGGGCTGGCTAGCTGGCTAGCCAGCAAGCAGGTAGCAATGAAAGTAGGAATCTTTCTTTTAACCCTGTAAGGGGGTGGTGCACTGTACCCGAAGATACTGCCATATCGGGTCAATGCATAGGGCGACGGAAGCAAGCTTCGAAATCGGCCCCCGTTCTCAAAAATCCATTTAATATATGGTCCCCAGATAGGGGACGTATCAGATATTAAACTGATAAGAACAGATACTACACTTGATCTTAGCCAAAAGGCCGAGAAGCGATAACCGTGAAAAGGGGCGGGCCCAACAAGGTCCCCTTCATGGGCACTATCACTGCTTGCTGTCAGGGAGGCTGCCAGACAATTTTCCATGCACACTCTGGGCTGGGGGGCAGTCAACCACCAGTACACACAGCAGAACCTAAACCCATACCATTATTGCTAAGCAGCAAGACAGGGGCCCATTGCACTCCCACGGGGCCTTTTTAAATGCAATCCATAACCCGGATTTGCCAGGAACCCTTCTTACTCCTCCTACTTGCATGTGACACTGGGCTTAGGATCTGCATAGGAAACACACACACAAGCACACACCTACCTTTGTTGCCTGCAGATGCCTCCTTGGCTGTCCCCAAACGGTATCAAACCAACACCCACGGGAAGCTGTAAGCATAGAGGACATGCCTGCACCCCATTGGACTTACCTGTGTGGGTTAAATCCGGGTTATTTGACAACCTATGGCGGTGATGGTTCTGCTCAGGCAGAGCAGTGCTGATGCTCCTCATAAAGCTGTCGCTGCTGTGAAGGTTCTAGGTGACATCACAAATCCCTTTGGTTACATACACAACAAAGCTGGGTTGTTGTTGTTTACACTCTGCAAGGCCTGTGGAAGTGAGTGACATCATAGCACTGTAGTTCTGAGGGTTCAAGATGGATGCAACAATCTCCTGTTGCTTCTATGAAGGCCGTAATAGACGACATCACCAAACAGCTCCATAGTCACATACACAGCAAAGGAGAGATGTTGTTTACACCTAGTGATGTCAGTGGTATTGAGTGACATCACAGCACAGTGCTAAGGCTCCTGGGCCTGGACACAGCAGCGGCTGCAATATCTCAACGGAGAATACGTTTATATCTATGTGTGTGTGTGCGCATATATATATATATATATATATATATATATATATATATATATATATATATATATTTCTCCGCCGAAATCACTTTTAAACCCATTTCCACCTTTTTTTCCCTTCTCTTCCTCTTACTTTTTTTTCACGTTTTTTTACGTTTTTCTCCTTTTCGCCTCTTTTCTGGGCGTATTATTCTTCTTTTTCTTCTTTTTTTTCGTCTAATGCATACCCCATCAGTGCAGCAATGCTTATTCAATACCGCCAGCAGATGGAGACACTGGGGGATAATTTTCTAAGGATTTATACTGATTTTTCCTGTCTGAATTTGTCGCACAGAAAGTTGCAGGCCAAATATGTGTGACATTTCTGCGACTTTAGCTTCTAGAGCATTTTTACAACATTATACATAGGTGCTGAATACATAAAAAGCGACTGTTCAGCGACAGACAAGTCGCATCGGCTGAAAGTAGGCCAGAATGTCAGTCCATGTTGGAGCAGGTTTAGATACAGTCTAAAGCATAGATCTCAAAGTCTGTGCACAGAATTTAGCAAGGGCCTCGCACCTTCTGATGCATCAGGTAGGTGCACAATAGCATAGCCTAACCCTCTGTACTTTGGTCTATATTGATGCGGGACATAGACAGCCAGCTGATGACCAATCCATTAGTGCAATGGATGGCTGGAAGCATTTGTCTTTGCCTTTGCAATACCACAGAAGCAATGCATGGTCAATGTACAGCAATGACACACCTGTGTGAACAGCCAGGAGACCCCCCCCCCCCCCCATGTTATGTTACATAGTTACATAGTTAGTACGGTCGAAAAAAGACATATGTCCATCACGTTCAACCAGGGAATTAAGGGGTAGGGGTGTGGCGCGATATTGGGGAAGGGATGAGATTTTATATTTCTTCATAAGCATTAATCTTATTTTGTCAATTAGGAACATTCAGCACCCACCCGCTATCAAGGCAGCTGCCTATCATGTCATGCCCTACCTGCACAGGTGTGCTGGCTACTCAAATGATCCAATTAAGGAGGCCATTTAGTCAGCAGCAGCAGAAGTCCTGTGCCTGGACGCTCCAACAGGGGCCAGACACAAGCAGAAGCAGAAGCAGCAGAAGCAGCAGCAGCACCACCTTTTGTTTTTTGGCTGCAGCAGCAGCAAGGCCCACAGGGCTGGCTAGCTGGCTAGCCAGCAAGCAGGTAGCAATGAAAGTAGGAATCTTTCTTTTTAACCCTGTAAGGGGGTGGTGCACTGTACCCGAAGATACTGCCATATCGGGTCAATGCATAGGGCGACGGAAGCAAGCTTCGAAATCGGCCCCCGTTCTCAAAAATCCATTTAATATATGGTCCCCAGATAGGGGACGTATCAGATATTAAACTGATAAGAACAGATACTACACTTGATCTTAGCCAGGCCGAGAAGCGATAACCGTGAAAGGGGCGGGCCCAACAAGGTCCCCTTCATGGGCACTATCACTGCTTGCTGTCAGGGAGGCTGCCAGACAATTTTCCATGCACACTCTGGGCTGGGGGGCAGTCAACCACCAGTACACACAGCAGAACCTAAACCCATACCATTATTGCTAAGCAGCAAGACAGGGGCCCATTGCACTCCCACGGGGCCTTTTTAAATGCAATCCATAACCCGGATTTGCCAGGAACCCTTCTTACTCCTCCTACTTGCATGTGACACTGGGCTTAGGATCTGCATAGGAAACACACACACAAGCACACACCTACCTTTGTTGCCTGCAGATGCCTCCTTGGCTGTCCCCAAACGGTATCAAACCAACACCCACGGGAAGCTGTAAGCATAGAGGACATGCCTGCACCCCATTGGACTTACCTGTGTGGGTTAAATCCGGGTTATTTGACAACCTATGGCGGTGATGGTTCTGCTCAGGCAGAGCAGTGCTGATGCTCCTCATAAAGCTGTCGCTGCTGTGAAGGTTCTAGGTGACATCACAAATCCCTTTGGTTACATACACAACAAAGCTGGGTTGTTGTTGTTTACACTCTGCAAGGCCTGTGGAAGTGAGTGACATCATAGCACTGTAGTTCTGAGGGTTCAAGATGGATGCAACAATCTCCTGTTGCTTCTATGAAGGCCGTAATAGACGACATCACCAAACAGCTCCATAGTCACATACACAGCAAAGGAGAGATGTTGTTTACACCTAGTGATGTCAGTGGTATTGAGTGACATCACAGCACAGTGCTAAGGCTCCTGGGCCTGGACACAGCAGCGGCTGCAATATCTCAACGGAGAATACGTTTATATCTATGTGTGTGTGTGCGCATATATATATATATATATATATATATATATATATATATATATATTTCTCCGCCGAAATCACTTTTAAACCCATTTCCACCTTTTTTTCCCTTCTCTTCCTCTTACTTTTTTTTCACGTTTTTTTACGTTTTTCTCCTTTTCGCCTCTTTTCTGGGCGTATTATTCTTCTTTTTCTTCTTTTTTTTCGTCTAATGCATACCCCATCAGTGCAGCAATGCTTATTCAATACCGCCAGCAGATGGAGACACTGGGGGATAATTTTCTAAGGATTTATACTGATTTTTCCTGTCTGAATTTGTCGCACAGAAAGTTGCAGGCCAAATATGTGTGACATTTCTGCGACTTTAGCTTCTAGAGCATTTTTACAACATTATACATAGGTGCTGAATACATAAAAAGCGACTGTTCAGCGACAGACAAGTCGCATCGGCTGAAAGTAGGCCAGAATGTCAGTCCATGTTGGAGCAGGTTTAGATACAGTCTAAAGCATAGATCTCAAAGTCTGTGCACAGAATTTAGCAAGGGCCTCGCACCTTCTGATGCATCAGGTAGGTGCACAATAGCATAGCCTAACCCTCTGTACTTTGGTCTATATTGATGCGGGACATAGACAGCCAGCTGATGACCAATCCATTAGTGCAATGGATGGCTGGAAGCATTTGTCTTTGCCTTTGCAATACCACAGAAGCAATGCATGGTCAATGTACAGCAATGACACACCTGTGTGAACAGCCAGGAGACCCCCCCCCCCCATGTTATGTTACATAGTTACATAGTTAGTACGGTCGAAAAAAGACATATGTCCATCACGTTCAACCAGGGAATTAAGGGGTAGGGGTGTGGCGCGATATTGGGGAAGGGATGAGATTTTATATTTCTTCATAAGCATTAATCTTATTTTGTCAATTAGGAACATTCAGCACCCACCCGCTATCAAGGCAGCTGCCTATCATGTCATGCCCTACCTGCACAGGTGTGCTGGCTACTCAAATGATCCAATTAAGGAGGCCATTTAGTCAGCAGCAGCAGAAGTCCTGTGCCTGGACGCTCCAACAGGGGCCAGACACAAGCAGAAGCAGAAGCAGCAGAAGCAGCAGCAGCACCACCTTTTGTTTTTTGGCTGCAGCAGCAGCAAGGCCCACAGGGCTGGCTAGCTAGCAAGCAGGTAGCAATGAAAGTAGGAATCTTTCTTTTTAACCCTGTAAGGGGGTGGTGCACTGTACCCGAAGATACTGCCATATCGGGTCAATGCATAGGGCGACGGAAGCAAGCTTCGAAATCGGCCCCCGTTCTCAAAAATCCATTTAATATATGGTCCCCAGATAGGGGACGTATCAGATATTAAACTGATAAGAACAGATACTACACTTGATCTTAGCCAAAAGGCCGAGAAGCGATAACCGTGAAAGGGGCGGGCCCAACAAGGTCCCCTTCATGGGCACTATCACTGCTTGCTGTCAGGGAGGCTGCCAGACAATTTTCCATGCACACTCTGGGCTGGGGGGCAGTCAACCACCAGTACACACAGCAGAACCTAAACCCATACCATTATTGCTAAGCAGCAAGACAGGGGCCCATTGCACTCCCACGGGGCCTTTTTAAATGCAATCCATAACCCGGATTTGCCAGGAACCCTTCTTACTCCTCCTACTTGCATGTGACACTGGGCTTAGGATCTGCATAGGAAACACACACACAAGCACACACCTACCTTTGTTGCCTGCAGATGCCTCCTTGGCTGTCCCCAAACGGTATCAAACCAACACCCACGGGAAGCTGTAAGCATAGAGGACATGCCTGCACCCCATTGGACTTACCTGTGTGGGTTAAATCCGGGTTATTTGACAACCTATGGCGGTGATGGTTCTGCTCAGGCAGAGCAGTGCTGATGCTCCTCATAAAGCTGTCGCTGCTGTGAAGGTTCTAGGTGACATCACAAATCCCTTTGGTTACATACACAACAAAGCTGGGTTGTTGTTGTTTACACTCTGCAAGGCCTGTGGAAGTGAGTGACATCATAGCACTGTAGTTCTGAGGGTTCAAGATGGATGCAACAATCTCCTGTTGCTTCTATGAAGGCCGTAATAGACGACATCACCAAACAGCTCCATAGTCACATACACAGCAAAGGAGAGATGTTGTTTACACCTAGTGATGTCAGTGGTATTGAGTGACATCACAGCACAGTGCTAAGGCTCCTGGGCCTGGACACAGCAGCGGCTGCAATATCTCAACGGAGAATACGTTTATATCTATGTGTGTGTGTGCGCATATATATATATATATATATATATATATATATATATATATATATTTCTCCGCCGAAATCACTTTTAAACCCATTTCCACCTTTTTTTCCCTTCTCTTCCTCTTACTTTTTTTTCACGTTTTTTTACGTTTTTCTCCTTTTCGCCTCTTTTCTGGGCGTATTATTCTTCTTTTTCTTCTTTTTTTTCGTCTAATGCATACCCCATCAGTGCAGCAATGCTTATTCAATACCGCCAGCAGATGGAGACACTGGGGGATAATTTTCTAAGGATTTATACTGATTTTTCCTGTCTGAATTTGTCGCACAGAAAGTTGCAGGCCAAATATGTGTGACATTTCTGCGACTTTAGCTTCTAGAGCATTTTTACAACATTATACATAGGTGCTGAATACATAAAAAGCGACTGTTCAGCGACAGACAAGTCGCATCGGCTGAAAGTAGGCCAGAATGTCAGTCCATGTTGGAGCAGGTTTAGATACAGTCTAAAGCATAGATCTCAAAGTCTGTGCACAGAATTTAGCAAGGGCCTCGCACCTTCTGATGCATCAGGTAGGTGCACAATAGCATAGCCTAACCCTCTGTACTTTGGTCTATATTGATGCGGGACATAGACAGCCAGCTGATGACCAATCCATTAGTGCAATGGATGGCTGGAAGCATTTGTCTTTGCCTTTGCAATACCACAGAAGCAATGCATGGTCAATGTACAGCAATGACACACCTGTGTGAACAGCCAGGAGACCCCCCCCCCCCATGTTATGTTACATAGTTACATAGTTAGTACGGTCGAAAAAAGACATATGTCCATCACGTTCAACCAGGGAATTAAGGGGTAGGGGTGTGGCGCGATATTGGGGAAGGGATGAGATTTTATATTTCTTCATAAGCATTAATCTTATTTTGTCAATTAGGAACATTCAGCACCCACCCGCTATCAAGGCAGCTGCCTATCATGTCATGCCCTACCTGCACAGGTGTGCTGGCTACTCAAATGATCCAATTAAGGAGGCCATTTAGTCAGCAGCAGCAGAAGTCCTGTGCCTGGACGCTCCAACAGGGGCCAGACACAAGCAGAAGCAGAAGCAGCAGAAGCAGCAGCAGCACCACCTTTTGTTTTTTGGCTGCAGCAGCAGCAAGGCCCACAGGGCTGGCTAGCTGGCTAGCCAGCAAGCAGGTAGCAATGAAAGTAGGAATCTTTCTTTTTAACCCTGTAAGGGGGTGGTGCACTGTACCCGAAGATACTGCCATATCGGGTCAATGCATAGGGCGACGGAAGCAAGCTTCGAAATCGGCCCCCGTTCTCAAAAATCCATTTAATATATGGTCCCCAGATAGGGGACGTATCAGATATTAAACTGATAAGAACAGATACTACACTTGATCTTAGCCAAAAGGCCGAGAAGCGATAACCGTGAAAGGGGCGGGCCCAACAAGGTCCCCTTCATGGGCACTATCACTGCTTGCTGTCAGGGAGGCTGCCAGACAATTTTCCATGCACACTCTGGGCTGGGGGGCAGTCAACCACCAGTACACACAGCAGAACCTAAACCCATACCATTATTGCTAAGCAGCAAGACAGGGGCCCATTGCACTCCCACGGGGCCTTTTTAAATGCAATCCATAACCCGGATTTGCCAGGAACCCTTCTTACTCCTCCTACTTGCATGTGACACTGGGCTTAGGATCTGCATAGGAAACACACACACAAGCACACACCTACCTTTGTTGCCTGCAGATGCCTCCTTGGCTGTCCCCAAACGGTATCAAACCAACACCCACGGGAAGCTGTAAGCATAGAGGACATGCCTGCACCCCATTGGACTTACCTGTGTGGGTTAAATCCGGGTTATTTGACAACCTATGGCGGTGATGGTTCTGCTCAGGCAGAGCAGTGCTGATGCTCCTCATAAAGCTGTCGCTGCTGTGAAGGTTCTAGGTGACATCACAAATCCCTTTGGTTACATACACAACAAAGCTGGGTTGTTGTTGTTTACACTCTGCAAGGCCTGTGGAAGTGAGTGACATCATAGCACTGTAGTTCTGAGGGTTCAAGATGGATGCAACAATCTCCTGTTGCTTCTATGAAGGCCGTAATAGACGACATCACCAAACAGCTCCATAGTCACATACACAGCAAAGGAGAGATGTTGTTTACACCTAGTGATGTCAGTGGTATTGAGTGACATTACAGCACAGTGCTAAGGCTCCTGGGCCTGGACACAGCAGCGGCTGCAATATCTCAACGGAGAATACGTTTATATCTATGTGTGTGTGTGCGCATATATATATATATATATATATATATATATATATATATATATATTTCTCCGCCGAAATCACTTTTAAACCCATTTCCACCTTTTTTTCCCTTCTCTTCCTCTTACTTTTTTTTCACGTTTTTTTACGTTTTTCTCCTTTTCGCCTCTTTTCTGGGCGTATTATTCTTCTTTTTCTTCTTTTTTTTCGTCTAATGCATACCCCATCAGTGCAGCAATGCTTATTCAATACCGCCAGCAGATGGAGACACTGGGGGATAATTTTCTAAGGATTTATACTGATTTTTCCTGTCTGAATTTGTCGCACAGAAAGTTGCAGGCCAAATATGTGTGACATTTCTGCGACTTTAGCTTCTAGAGCATTTTTACAACATTATACATAGGTGCTGAATACATAAAAAGCGACTGTTCAGCGACAGACAAGTCGCATCGGCTGAAAGTAGGCCAGAATGTCAGTCCATGTTGGAGCAGGTTTAGATACAGTCTAAAGCATAGATCTCAAAGTCTGTGCACAGAATTTAGCAAGGGCCTCGCACCTTCTGATGCATCAGGTAGGTGCACAATAGCATAGCCTAACCCTCTGTACTTTGGTCTATATTGATGCGGGACATAGACAGCCAGCTGATGACCAATCCATTAGTGCAATGGATGGCTGGAAGCATTTGTCTTTGCCTTTGCAATACCACAGAAGCAATGCATGGTCAATGTACAGCAATGACACACCTGTGTGAACAGCCAGGAGACCCCCCCCCCCCCCATGTTATGTTACATAGTTACATAGTTAGTACGGTCGAAAAAAGACATATGTCCATCACGTTCAACCAGGGAATTAAGGGGTAGGGGTGTGGCGCGATATTGGGGAAGGGATGAGATTTTATATTTCTTCATAAGCATTAATCTTATTTTGTCAATTAGGAACATTCAGCACCCACCCGCTATCAAGGCAGCTGCCTATCATGTCATGCCCTACCTGCACAGGTGTGCTGGCTACTCAAATGATCCAATTAAGGAGGCCATTTAGTCAGCAGCAGCAGAAGTCCTGTGCCTGGACGCTCCAACAGGGGCCAGACACAAGCAGAAGCAGAAGCAGCAGAAGCAGCAGCAGCACCACCTTTTGTTTTTTGGCTGCAGCAGCAGCAAGGCCCACAGGGCTGGCTAGCTGGCTAGCCAGCAAGCAGGTAGCAATGAAAGTAGGAATCTTTCTTTTTAACCCTGTAAGGGGGTGGTGCACTGTACCCGAAGATACTGCCATATCGGGTCAATGCATAGGGCGACGGAAGCAAGCTTCGAAATCGGCCCCCGTTCTCAAAAATCCATTTAATATATGGTCCCCAGATAGGGGACGTATCAGATATTAAACTGATAAGAACAGATACTACACTTGATCTTAGCCAAAAGGCCGAGAAGCGATAACCGTGAAAGGGGCGGGCCCAACAAGGTCCCCTTCATGGGCACTATCACTGCTTGCTGTCAGGGAGGCTGCCAGACAATTTTCCATGCACACTCTGGGCTGGGGGGCAGTCAACCACCAGTACACACAGCAGAACCTAAACCCATACCATTATTGCTAAGCAGCAAGACAGGGGCCCATTGCACTCCCACGGGGCCTTTTTAAATGCAATCCATAACCCGGATTTGCCAGGAACCCTTCTTACTCCTCCTACTTGCATGTGACACTGGGCTTAGGATCTGCATAGGAAACACACACACAAGCACACACCTACCTTTGTTGCCTGCAGATGCCTCCTTGGCTGTCCCCAAACGGTATCAAACCAACACCCACGGGAAGCTGTAAGCATGTAAGCATAGAGGACATGCCTGCACCCCATTGGACTTACCTGTGTGGGTTAAATCCGGGTTATTTGACAACCTATGGCGGTGATGGTTCTGCTCAGGCAGAGCAGTGCTGATGCTCCTCATAAAGCTGTCGCTGCTGTGAAGGTTCTAGGTGACATCACAAATCCCTTTGGTTACATACACAACAAAGCTGGGTTGTTGTTGTTTACACTCTGCAAGGCCTGTGGAAGTGAGTGACATCATAGCACTGTAGTTCTGAGGGTTCAAGATGGATGCAACAATCTCCTGTTGCTTCTATGAAGGCCGTAATAGACGACATCACCAAACAGCTCCATAGTCACATACACAGCAAAGGAGAGATGTTGTTTACACCTAGTGATGTCAGTGGTATTGAGTGACATCACAGCACAGTGCTAAGGCTCCTGGGCCTGGACACAGCAGCGGCTGCAATATCTCAACGGAGAATACGTTTATATCTATGTGTGTGTGTGCGCATATATATATATATATATATATATATATATATATATATATATATATTTCTCCGCCGAAATCACTTTTAAACCCATTTCCACCTTTTTTTCCCTTCTCTTCCTCTTACTTTTTTTTCACGTTTTTTTACGTTTTTCTCCTTTTCGCCTCTTTTCTGGGCGTATTATTCTTCTTTTTCTTCTTTTTTTTCGTCTAATGCATACCCCATCAGTGCAGCAATGCTTATTCAATACCGCCAGCAGATGGAGACACTGGGGGATAATTTTCTAAGGATTTATACTGATTTTTCCTGTCTGAATTTGTCGCACAGAAAGTTGCAGGCCAAATATGTGTGACATTTCTGCGACTTTAGCTTCTAGAGCATTTTTACAACATTATACATAGGTGCTGAATACATAAAAAGCGACTGTTCAGCGACAGACAAGTCGCATCGGCTGAAAGTAGGCCAGAATGTCAGTCCATGTTGGAGCAGGTTTAGATACAGTCTAAAGCATAGATCTCAAAGTCTGTGCACAGAATTTAGCAAGGGCCTCGCACCTTCTGATGCATCAGGTAGGTGCACAATAGCATAGCCTAACCCTCTGTACTTTGGTCTATATTGATGCGGGACATAGACAGCCAGCTGATGACCAATCCATTAGTGCAATGGATGGCTGGAAGCATTTGTCTTTGCCTTTGCAATACCACAGAAGCAATGCATGGTCAATGTACAGCAATGACACACCTGTGTGAACAGCCAGGAGACCCCCCCCCCCCCCCCCCCATGTTATGTTACATAGTTACATAGTTAGTACGGTCGAAAAAAGACATATGTCCATCACGTTCAACCAGGGAATTAAGGGGTAGGGGTGTGGCGCGATATTGGGGAAGGGATGAGATTTTATATTTCTTCATAAGCATTAATCTTATTTTGTCAATTAGGAACATTCAGCACCCACCCGCTATCAAGGCAGCTGCCTATCATGTCATGCCCTACCTGCACAGGTGTGCTGGCTACTCAAATGATCCAATTAAGGAGGCCATTTAGTCAGCAGCAGCAGAAGTCCTGTGCCTGGACGCTCCAACAGGGGCCAGACACAAGCAGAAGCAGAAGCAGCAGAAGCAGCAGCAGCACCACCTTTTGTTTTTTGGCTGCAGCAGCAGCAAGGCCCACAGGGCTGGCTAGCTGGCTAGCCAGCAAGCAGGTAGCAATGAAAGTAGGAATCTTTCTTTTTAACCCTGTAAGGGGGTGGTGCACTGTACCCGAAGATACTGCCATATCGGGTCAATGCATAGGGCGACGGAAGCAAGCTTCGAAATCGGCCCCCGTTCTCAAAAATCCATTTAATATATGGTCCCCAGATAGGGGACGTATCAGATATTAAACTGATAAGAACAGATACTACACTTGATCTTAGCCAAAAGGCCGAGAAGCGATAACCGTGAAAGGGGCGGGCCCAACAAGGTCCCCTTCATGGGCACTATCACTGCTTGCTGTCAGGGAGGCTGCCAGACAATTTTCCATGCACACTCTGGGCTGGGGGGCAGTCAACCACCAGTACACACAGCAGAACCTAAACCCATACCATTATTGCTAAGCAGCAAGACAGGGGCCCATTGCACTCCCACGGGGCCTTTTTAAATGCAATCCATAACCCGGATTTGCCAGGAACCCTTCTTACTCCTCCTACTTGCATGTGACACTGGGCTTAGGATCTGCATAGGAAACACACACACAAGCACACACCTACCTTTGTTGCCTGCAGATGCCTCCTTGGCTGTCCCCAAACGGTATCAAACCAACACCCACGGGAAGCTGTAAGCATAGAGGACATGCCTGCACCCCATTGGACTTACCTGTGTGGGTTAAATCCGGGTTATTTGACAACCTATGGCGGTGATGGTTCTGCTCAGGCAGAGCAGTGCTGATGCTCCTCATAAAGCTGTCGCTGCTGTGAAGGTTCTAGGTGACATCACAAATCCCTTTGGTTACATACACAACAAAGCTGGGTTGTTGTTGTTTACACTCTGCAAGGCCTGTGGAAGTGAGTGACATCATAGCACTGTAGTTCTGAGGGTTCAAGATGGATGCAACAATCTCCTGTTGCTTCTATGAAGGCCGTAATAGACGACATCACCAAACAGCTCCATAGTCACATACACAGCAAAGGAGAGATGTTGTTTACACCTAGTGATGTCAGTGGTATTGAGTGACATCACAGCACAGTGCTAAGGCTCCTGGGCCTGGACACAGCAGCGGCTGCAATATCTCAACGGAGAATACGTTTATATCTATGTGTGTGTGTGCGCATATATATATATATATATATATATATATATATATATATATATATATATTTCTCCGCCGAAATCACTTTTAAACCCATTTCCACCTTTTTTTCCCTTCTCTTCCTCTTACTTTTTTTTCACGTTTTTTTACGTTTTTCTCCTTTTCGCCTCTTTTCTGGGCGTATTATTCTTCTTTTTCTTCTTTTTTTTCGTCTAATGCATACCCCATCAGTGCAGCAATGCTTATTCAATACCGCCAGCAGATGGAGACACTGGGGGATAATTTTCTAAGGATTTATACTGATTTTTCCTGTCTGAATTTGTCGCACAGAAAGTTGCAGGCCAAATATGTGTGACATTTCTGCGACTTTAGCTTCTAGAGCATTTTTACAACATTATACATAGGTGCTGAATACATAAAAAGCGACTGTTCAGCGACAGACAAGTCGCATCGGCTGAAAGTAGGCCAGAATGTCAGTCCATGTTGGAGCAGGTTTAGATACAGTCTAAAGCATAGATCTCAAAGTCTGTGCACAGAATTTAGCAAGGGCCTCGCACCTTCTGATGCATCAGGTAGGTGCACAATAGCATAGCCTAACCCTCTGTACTTTGGTCTATATTGATGCGGGACATAGACAGCCAGCTGATGACCAATCCATTAGTGCAATGGATGGCTGGAAGCATTTGTCTTTGCCTTTGCAATACCACAGAAGCAATGCATGGTCAATGTACAGCAATGACACACCTGTGTGAACAGCCAGGAGACCCCCCCCCCCCCCCCCCATGTTATGTTACATAGTTACATAGTTAGTACGGTCGAAAAAAGACATATGTCCATCACGTTCAACCAGGGAATTAAGGGGTAGGGGTGTGGCGCGATATTGGGGAAGGGATGAGATTTTATATTTCTTCATAAGCATTAATCTTATTTTGTCAATTAGGAACATTCAGCACCCACCCGCTATCAAGGCAGCTGCCTATCATGTCATGCCCTACCTGCACAGGTGTGCTGGCTACTCAAATGATCCAATTAAGGAGGCCATTTAGTCAGCAGCAGCAGAAGTCCTGTGCCTGGACGCTCCAACAGGGGCCAGACACAAGCAGAAGCAGAAGCAGCAGAAGCAGCAGCAGCACCACCTTTTGTTTTTTGGCTGCAGCAGCAGCAAGGCCCACAGGGCTGGCTAGCTGGCTAGCCAGCAAGCAGGTAGCAATGAAAGTAGGAATCTTTCTTTTTAACCCTGTAAGGGGGTGGTGCACTGTACCCGAAGATACTGCCATATCGGGTCAATGCATAGGGCGACGGAAGCAAGCTTCGAAATCGGCCCCCGTTCTCAAAAATCCATTTAATATATGGTCCCCAGATAGGGGACGTATCAGATATTAAACTGATAAGAACAGATTTTTTTTTTTTTTTTCCTCAGTTACAGACTATTGTTTGGACGATCATCAGGTCACCTACCAAGACTCGTCACTTAAAACAATATCTGAAAAAACATCATACGGAAAAAACTAACTAAGGGAACCGAGTGCCAAGAAAAAGTGACCAAACAACAAAACAAAAAAACATGTCAAAAACAATCACAGAAATTGGTCAAAAACTTACAGCTTTCTCCTTTACGTACTTCTTATAAATTTTTCCATCGTGTATGCATCCAGATTTTCTCCGCTTCTTCTTCACCAATTCTCTTTTTTTCCAGTAGAAAGATAGCAAAAATCCTTCCTAAAAACAATCTTTTCAATTCCCTCGGAGAAATAACAACATTTTTAAAAACAAGCAAATTGCGTGAGTCCCATAAAACCTCTTTAAAAACAGAAAAAAGAATCCAATTAGTACGTGTATCTTCCTTTTTACTAAGATCTTGACCAATAAAAACTTTCTCAAAAGAAAAACTGTTATATCCAGTGAGTTGGATTAAAAACTTCTTTAAAAACATAAAAAATTCTTTTGCATAAAAACAGTCCCAATAAAGATGCACTAAGTCTTCTCTACCTCCACAACCCTCTCTTGGGCATCTGTCACTTATTCTCAAACCTCTTCCATTTAAAAAAGATCGGGTTGGGAGGCAGCCATGAAAGGACATCCAACTAACGTCTTTTTGTCTGTTTGATAGTCCAATAACTTTAAAAAACTTCCAAATCTTCACAGACTGAGCATTAGTGCAGAATGGTACTTCATATAATCTCTCATTTTTCCTTATTTCTTGTTCTATTTTCTTTTTATCAGGTTCACCTAAAGAGCTCAAACCAAATTGATCATTGAAAGACCTGAGGAGCACATAGAAGGTAGGTATCACATGTGCTATGGGTCTCCTCAAATCCCTCTCACACCAGCCCCATTTGGAAAACAACCATCCTGCAAGGTATTTACTCATGTCTGCCGCCCTATTATTGCACTGTATCAATTTAAAAATTAAAAGAAAATAGTGCACCTTTAAAAACAGATCAATGTTTGGAAAGTTATATCCGCCCAAATTCATACTCTTCATCACTTCTTCTCTTCTCATTTTCTCCATCTTAGACCCCCAGAAGAACACAAAAAGCTTCCTTGTGACTCTCCTAGTCCATAACTTCCCTGGAGGAAGCACCATAGCCGTATACAAGAGAAGCGGTAGGATTACAGACTTAATGATAAGAACTTTCCCTTTAAGTGACAAGTTCCTTAACCTCCAGAAGGATAGCTTCTTCTCAATTTTACTGTCCAAAGTCTCATAACTTTTCTTTCCTTTGAGGTCTTTATCAAATATCACTCCTAGCACTTCAATGTCTTCTTTTTCCTTAACACCATCCACTACTATATTCTCTTGGTTCCCAAAACTGCATAATTGGCACTTCCCCCAGTTCACATTCATCCCAGCCACACAACAAAAAATCCTCACATGCAAATTTACTCTGTTGAGATCTGCTTGGGATGTACAAGTAAAAACCACATCGTCCATATAACTTAAAACCTTTAACTTACTACCATCACTACCTGGAATAAAAACACCACTCACACATTTATCTTTCTGCACATTCTTCAACAGGCCCTCTATAACGCATATAAACAGAATTGGGGAGAGTGGGCATCCCTGTCTGACTCCAGACAAGACATTAAAAGCAGGCCCCACATGCCCATTTACTAAAATCTGACTTGTCACCCCATGATAAAAACTCATAATAACAGATAATAACTTTTCTGGAATACCTAAGTGTTTTAAAGCAATGAACATAAAATCATGTGCAACCTTATCATAAGCCTTTTCAAAATCTATGGACTCAACAAACAGTGCATTCTTGTTAAAGTTACTGTAATAAATAGAGTCTCTTAAAAGCAATAAATTATCTGTTATTTTTCTTTTCGGTACTGCACAAACTTGGTATTCTCCCACAAGGTGGTCCACTACATCACTCAGTCTATTAGCCACAATCTTAGCAATTATCTTGTAGTCACAATTTAATAAAGTTATAGGTCTCCAATTTTTAAGATCTCTGCCATCACCTTTTTTATGAATTAATGTTATGACCCCTTTCTTCATAGATTCAGCTAAAACACCTGAGTTAAAAACATATTGCACCACCCGTGTAAACTCTTTACTTAAAATATTCCAGAACGCGGAATAAAACTCAGCGGGGAGACCATCACAGCCTGGTGTCTTCCCTTTGGCCATCTTATCCAGGGCCTGCTTGATCTCCCCTTCACTAACATCATCAATCAAAAAATCTACTTTTTCAACAGGAACATTATTCTCCAAAATATTACAATAATCATTCATCTCCGTCTCACTGGCTCTGCTCTTATTACTAAAGAGTGTCTCATAAAATCTGCCAATCTCCTTCACCATCTCCTCTCCAAAAACTTCCCCCGTAGGGGTAAAAACAGATTTAAAAACACCTTTAGCATTAAAACATTTTTTAAAGAAATACTGTGTACACTGCTCATTTTCTTCTAGGTGCTGCACTTTAGACTTATATACAATATTCCTTCCCTTTTCCAACAACCTTTTTTTCATCTCCCCCTTCACCTTAACAATCTCATCCTCCACCTCCACACCAACACGTTTAAACTTATAGAGAGTCTCTAACCGGGATACAAGCCTTTCATCACTCCTCCTCTTCTCTTGTGCTCTCTTTATGCAAAACATCTTAAAGAAATTAGAAAACTCTCCTTTAGCCCATTCCCACCACACTAAGACATTACTAAAATCAGGTTGTTTAGAAACACAGGATAAAAACACATGATTAAAACCAGCCATTACTTCCTCATCTTCCAATAGACTTACATTTAATTTCCAGAGCCCCCTCCCAAAATGAAGGGACTCTGTGACACTTATCTCAGCCGACACCATCTTGTGGTCTGAGAAAGTTGACATCATTTGATTGCACCGGACCACCTTAATCCCATCAGAGACCAGGATGTAATCGATCCGGGATTTACAGCGGCCACTATCTGATATGTACGTATATCTTTCATCAGTGCTAACCATCAGTCCAACATCAGTAAAATGCAAGTCTTGAATAATTTGATTTAAAACATTGGAAGTAATATCAGTTCTAACCTCAGCAGAGCTCTCACGATCATTGACGGATCTAATGCAGTTAAAATCGCCAACAATAATAGTATCTTCACGACCAGGGATAAAAAACTTAAGGGACTCTAAAAAAGACAAACGTGCTTGTTTTTCTGCTGGAGCATACACATTAAAAATTCTCATCCTCTGGCCCAAAACCTCAAAAATTAAAACCATACAACGACCAGGTACTAAAGTTTGGCAATTTAAAACTTTAATGTCCCTGTTTCGCAATAAAATCCCAACACCTTCATTTTTGTTTTCTGCACATGTGGACCAGAAGGACTGCCCACACTTCCACTCATTTGCATAAGGTGCTGACTTTATTGCACACTCCTGTAAACATATCACATCACTTCTAACATTCTCAAGAATATCAAAAATTGCAGCTCTCCTAATTTCAGACTCAATACTTCTTACATTAATAGTTGTTACAACCAAAGTCATAATAACTAGGAAAAGAAAACCAAATGCTTTAAAATCCATCTTAACTTAGAAATTAACATTTTGGCCTTCAACTTTCCTATGTAAACTTGCAAAACAATCAGGCGACCCTATGTTAGAGTCCCTGTCTATTTCATTATCACTACCAAGAACAAGGGCTTCCTGATCCTCAGACCAGCTCCCTGTCTTACACCTTTTATTCACAACCTGCACATCCTCATCTTCCTCCTCCTCTTCTTCCTTACTGCGAGAAACTCTCTGACCAGGTGTTAGAGATCTCTGAGATGACCCAACAACTTCCATTCCCTCCTCCTCCCCCACAATTGGGTTTGGACATTCAATATCATCCATAGCCTCTTCACTAGAAAGAACATCACCATACACTGTCTCAATTTTCTCCACCACTTTCACTTTTTTTGCTTTTTTCTTTTTCACCAAGGTAAATTCACCTCCCACACCTGTCTCCTCACCAGTCACAGCAGTGGAAACACCCTCCTCCCCTGACCTCTCCTGAGTGCTAATGTGCTCCACTATCACAGAACTTTCCTCAGCCACCTGTGCCACATTAACACTCACACTCACACTCTCACCAACTCCAGGAACAAACCTCCCTCCCCCTTTTTCTCTTTGTTCTCCTCTATTCCCAGCTGCATCAGCATAACTTCTCTTCTTTTTATACCACATATCACAGCCTCTTGCCAAATGTTCCTCACTTCCACAGATATCACATGTCTTCTTCTCTGTACAAATACTTGCTTCATGACCAGTTTTCCCACAATTTCTGCAACATTCTCCTTTCTCAGGGCAATAATCCTGCACATGGCCATAGGCATGGCACTTTCTACAATATTGCAACTGGCCTTCATAAAAGCAGAAACCTCTCTCTCCTCCGATAGAAAACACCTGTGGTATGCTCTTCCTTCCATCTTGCATTCCTTCATCTTTTTTAAATTTTACAATAAACTTTCTCTTACAATTAAAGTACCCAAACTTGTTCTTAAGTCTTCCTATAAATTTCACTTCCTCGCAATACCGGAACAAAAAGTTTGTAACCATTTCATCAGAAACCTTAGGATTATACATGTGGACAATTACTACCTTTGTTGTATTCATAAATAACGGTTCCACTTTAATCTTCTTCATTATAGCAGGCTCACTTTTCCTCTTCATTTCTTCAAGATCCATATAGACTCTCTGGCAAATCTCAGAACCACAAAAAGTAATATCATAAATTCCTTGCCTAGGAAAATCCTGTATAGCCAATACATTCCATACCTGTAGGTAATCAAGCATGCGAAGAATCTCCACAACGATTTGGTCAAGTCCGATCGTCCCCCGGTGCTCGCCAGGAACGTAGATCCGCACCGTGTCCTCAAGTCCACGCGCCTTCTCGCTCATTTTTGCAGGTAAAACCCACGATCGCAGCTCAGCAACAATCCAGGGCCCCCCGTAAAGAGGGCCCCGATCACCACTCCTTTCAACCCAAACCACGCACAGAAATCCACACGTGATCTTAGCCAAAAGGCCGAGAAGCGATAACCGTGAAAGGGGCGGGCCCAACAAGGTCCCCTTCATGGGCACTATCACTGCTTGCTGTCAGGGAGGCTGCCAGACAATTTTCCATGCACACTCTGGGCTGGGGGGCAGTCAACCACCAGTACACACAGCAGAACCTAAACCCATACCATTATTGCTAAGCAGCAAGACAGGGGCCCATTGCACTCCCACGGGGCCTTTTTAAATGCAATCCATAACCCGGATTTGCCAGGAACCCTTCTTACTCCTCCTACTTGCATGTGACACTGGGCTTAGGATCTGCATAGGAAACACACACACAAGCACACACCTACCTTTGTTGCCTGCAGATGCCTCCTTGGCTGTCCCCAAACGGTATCAAACCAACACCCACGGGAAGCTGTAAGCATAGAGGACATGCCTGCACCCCATTGGACTTACCTGTGTGGGTTAAATCCGGGTTATTTGACAACCTATGGCGGTGATGGTTCTGCTCAGGCAGAGCAGTGCTGATGCTCCTCATAAAGCTGTCGCTGCTGTGAAGGTTCTAGGTGACATCACAAATCCCTTTGGTTACATACACAACAAAGCTGGGTTGTTGTTGTTTACACTCTGCAAGGCCTGTGGAAGTGAGTGACATCATAGCACTGTAGTTCTGAGGGTTCAAGATGGATGCAACAATCTCCTGTTGCTTCTATGAAGGCCGTAATAGACGACATCACCAAACAGCTCCATAGTCACATACACAGCAAAGGAGAGATGTTGTTTACACCTAGTGATGTCAGTGGTATTGAGTGACATCACAGCACAGTGCTAAGGCTCCTGGGCCTGGACACAGCAGCGGCTGCAATATCTCAACGGAGAATACGTTTATATCTATGTGTGTGTGTGCGCATATATATATATATATATATATATATATATATATATATTTCTCCGCCGAAATCACTTTTAAACCCATTTCCACCTTTTTTTCCCTTCTCTTCCTCTTACTTTTTTTTCACGTTTTTTCACGTTTTTCTCCTTTTCGCCTCTTTTCTGGGCGTATTATTCTTCTTTTTCTTCTTTTTTTTCGTCTAATGCATACCCCATCAGTGCAGCAATGCTTATTCAATACCGCCAGCAGATGGAGACACTGGGGGATAATTTTCTAAGGATTTATACTGATTTTTCCTGTCTGAATTTGTCGCACAGAAAGTTGCAGGCCAAATATGTGTGACATTTCTGCGACTTTAGCTTCTAGAGCATTTTTACAACATTATACATAGGTGCTGAATACATAAAAAGCGACTGTTCAGCGACAGACAAGTCGCATCGGCTGAAAGTAGGCCAGAATGTCAGTCCATGTTGGAGCAGGTTTAGATACAGTCTAAAGCATAGATCTCAAAGTCTGTGCACAGAATTTAGCAAGGGCCTCGCACCTTCTGATGCATCAGGTAGGTGCACAATAGCATAGCCTAACCCTCTGTACTTTGGTCTATATTGATGCGGGACATAGACAGCCAGCTGATGACCAATCCATTAGTGCAATGGATGGCTGGAAGCATTTGTCTTTGCCTTTGCAATACCACAGAAGCAATGCATGGTCAATGTACAGCAATGACACACCTGTGTGAACAGCCAGGAGACCCCCCCCCCCCCCCCCCCATGTTATGTTACATAGTTACATAGTTAGTACGGTCGAAAAAAGACATATGTCCATCACGTTCAACCAGGGAATTAAGGGGTAGGGGTGTGGCGCGATATTGGGGAAGGGATGAGATTTTATATTTCTTCATAAGCATTAATCTTATTTTGTCAATTAGGAACATTCAGCACCCACCCGCTATCAAGGCAGCTGCCTATCATGTCATGCCCTACCTGCACAGGTGTGCTGGCTACTCAAATGATCCAATTAAGGAGGCCATTTAGTCAGCAGCAGCAGAAGTCCTGTGCCTGGACGCTCCAACAGGGGCCAGACACAAGCAGAAGCAGCAGAAGCACCACCTTTTGTTTTTTGGCTGCAGCAGCAGCAAGGCCCACAGGGCTGGCTAGCTGGCTAGCCAGCAAGCAGGTAGCAATGAAAGTAGGAATCTTTCTTTTTAACCCTGTAAGGGGGTGGTGCACTGTACCCGAAGATACTGCCATATCGGGTCAATGCATAGGGCGACGGAAGCAAGCTTCGAAATCGGCCCCCGTTCTCAAAAATCCATTTAATATATGGTCCCCAGATAGGGGACGTATCAGATATTAAACTGATAAGAACAGATACTACACTTGATCTTAGCCAAAAGGCCGAGAAGCGATAACCGTGAAAGGGGCGGGCCCAACAAGGTCCCCTTCATGGGCACTATCACTGCTTGCTGTCAGGGAGGCTGCCAGACAATTTTCCATGCACACTCTGGGCTGGGGGGCAGTCAACCACCAGTACACACAGCAGAACCTAAACCCATACCATTATTGCTAAGCAGCAAGACAGGGGCCCATTGCACTCCCACGGGGCCTTTTTAAATGCAATCCATAACCCGGATTTGCCAGGAACCCTTCTTACTCCTCCTACTTGCATGTGACACTGGGCTTAGGATCTGCATAGGAAACACACACACAAGCACACACCTACCTTTGTTGCCTGCAGATGCCTCCTTGGCTGTCCCCAAACGGTATCAAACCAACACCCACGGGAAGCTGTAAGCATAGAGGACATGCCTGCACCCCATTGGACTTACCTGTGTGGGTTAAATCCGGGTTATTTGACAACCTATGGCGGTGATGGTTCTGCTCAGGCAGAGCAGTGCTCATGCTCCTCATAAAGCTGTCGCTGCTGTGAAGGTTCTAGGTGACATCACAAATCCCTTTGGTTACATACACAACAAAGCTGGGTTGTTGTTGTTTACACTCTGCAAGGCCTGTGGAAGTGAGTGACATCATAGCACTGTAGTTCTGAGGGTTCAAGATGGATGCAACAATCTCCTGTTGCTTCTATGAAGGCCGTAATAGACGACATCACCAAACAGCTCCATAGTCACATACACAGCAAAGGAGAGATGTTGTTTACACCTAGTGATGTCAGTGGTATTGAGTGACATCACAGCACAGTGCTAAGGCTCCTGGGCCTGGACACAGCAGCGGCTGCAATATCTCAACGGAGAATACGTTTATATCTATGTGTGTGTGTGCGCATATATATATATATATATATATATATATATATATATATATATATATATCTCCGCCGAAATCACTTTTAAACCCATTTCCACCTTTTTTTCCCTTCTCTTCCTCTTACTTTTTTTTCACGTTTTTTTACGTTTTTCTCCTTTTCGCCTCTTTTCTGGGCGTATTATTCTTCTTTTTCTTCTTTTTTTTCGTCTAATGCATACCCCATCAGTGCAGCAATGCTTATTCAATACCGCCAGCAGATGGAGACACTGGGGGATAATTTTCTAAGGATTTATACTGATTTTTCCTGTCTGAATTTGTCGCACAGAAAGTTGCAGGCCAAATATGTGTGACATTTCTGCGACTTTAGCTTCTAGAGCATTTTTACAACATTATACATAGGTGCTGAATACATAAAAAGCGACTGTTCAGCGACAGACAAGTCGCATCGGCTGAAAGTAGGCCAGAATGTCAGTCCATGTTGGAGCAGGTTTAGATACAGTCTAAAGCATAGATCTCAAAGTCTGTGCACAGAATTTAGCAAGGGCCTCGCACCTTCTGATGCATCAGGTAGGTGCACAATAGCATAGCCTAACCCTCTGTACTTTGGTCTATATTGATGCGGGACATAGACAGCCAGCTGATGACCAATCCATTAGTGCAATGGATGGCTGGAAGCATTTGTCTTTGCCTTTGCAATACCACAGAAGCAATGCATGGTCAATGTACAGCAATGACACACCTGTGTGAACAGCCAGGAGACCCCCCCCCCCCCCCCCCCCCATGTTATGTTACATAGTTACATAGTTAGTACGGTCGAAAAAAGACATATGTCCATCACGTTCAACCAGGGAATTAAGGGGTAGGGGTGTGGCGCGATATTGGGGAAGGGATGAGATTTTATATTTCTTCATAAGCATTAATCTTATTTTGTCAATTAGGAACATTCAGCACCCACCCGCTATCAAGGCAGCTGCCTATCATGTCATGCCCTACCTGCACAGGTGTGCTGGCTACTCAAATGATCCAATTAAGGAGGCCATTTAGTAAGCAGCAGCAGAAGTCCTGTGCCTGGACGCTCCAACAGGGGCCAGACACAAGCAGAAGCAGAAGCAGCAGAAGCAGCAGCAGCACCACCTTTTGTTTTTTGGCTGCAGCAGCAGCAAGGCCCACAGGGCTGGCTAGCTGGCTAGCCAGCAAGCAGGTAGCAATGAAAGTAGGAATCTTTCTTTTTAACCCTGTAAGGGGGTGGTGCACTGTACCCGAAGATACTGCCATATCGGGTCAATGCATAGGGCGACGGAAGCAAGCTTCGAAATCGGCCCCCGTTCTCAAAAATCCATTTAATATATGGTCCCCAGATAGGGGACGTATCAGATATTAAACTGATAAGAACAGATACTACACTTGATCTTAGCCAAAAGGCCGAGAAGCGATAACCGTGAAAGGGGCGGGCCCAACAAGGTCCCCTTCATGGGCACTATCACTGCTTGCTGTCAGGGAGGCTGCCAGACAATTTTCCATGCACACTCTGGGCTGGGGGGCAGTCAACCACCAGTACACACAGCAGAACCTAAACCCATACCATTATTGCTAAGCAGCAAGACAGGGGCCCATTGCACTCCCACGGGGCCTTTTTAAATGCAATCCATAACCCGGATTTGCCAGGAACCCTTCTTACTCCTCCTACTTGCATGTGACACTGGGCTTAGGATCTGCATAGGAAACACACACACAAGCACACACCTACCTTTGTTGCCTGCAGATGCCTCCTTGGCTGTCCCCAAACGGTATCAAACCAACACCCACGGGAAGCTGTAAGCATAGAGGACATGCCTGCACCCCATTGGACTTACCTGTGTGGGTTAAATCCGGGTTATTTGACAACCTATGGCGGTGATGGTTCTGCTCAGGCAGAGCAGTGCTGATGCTCCTCATAAAGCTGTCGCTGCTGTGAAGGTTCTAGGTGACATCACAAATCCCTTTGGTTACATACACAACAAAGCTGGGTTGTTGTTGTTTACACTCTGCAAGGCCTGTGGAAGTGAGTGACATCATAGCACTGTAGTTCTGAGGGTTCAAGATGGATGCAACAATCTCCTGTTGCTTCTATGAAGGCCGTAATAGACGACATCACCAAACAGCTCCATAGTCACATACACAGCAAAGGAGAGATGTTGTTTACACCTAGTGATGTCAGTGGTATTGAGTGACATCACAGCACAGTGCTAAGGCTCCTGGGCCTGGACACAGCAGCGGCTGCAATATCTCAACGGAGAATACGTTTATATCTATGTGTGTGTGTGCGCATATATATATATATATATATATATATATATATATATATATATTTCTCCGCCGAAATCACTTTTAAACCCATTTCCACCTTTTTTTCCCTTCTCTTCCTCTTACTTTTTTTTCACGTTTTTTTACGTTTTTCTCCTTTTCGCCTCTTTTCTGGGCGTATTATTCTTCTTTTTCTTCTTTTTTTTCGTCTAATGCATACCCCATCAGTGCAGCAATGCTTATTCAATACCGCCAGCAGATGGAGACACTGGGGGATAATTTTCTAAGGATTTATACTGATTTTTCCTGTCTGAATTTGTCGCACAGAAAGTTGCAGGCCAAATATGTGTGACATTTCTGCGACTTTAGCTTCTAGAGCATTTTTACAACATTATACATAGGTGCTGAATACATAAAAAGCGACTGTTCAGCGACAGACAAGTCGCATCGGCTGAAAGTAGGCCAGAATGTCAGTCCATGTTGGAGCAGGTTTAGATACAGTCTAAAGCATAGATCTCAAAGTCTGTGCACAGAATTTAGCAAGGGCCTCGCACCTTCTGATGCATCAGGTAGGTGCACAATAGCATAGCCTAACCCTCTGTACTTTGGTCTATATTGATGCGGGACATAGACAGCCAGCTGATGACCAATCCATTAGTGCAATGGATGGCTGGAAGCATTTGTCTTTGCCTTTGCAATACCACAGAAGCAATGCATGGTCAATGTACAGCAATGACACACCTGTGTGAACAGCCAGGAGACCCCCCCCCATGTTATGTTACATAGTTACATAGTACGGTCGAAAAAAGACATATGTCCATCACGTTCAACCAGGGAATTAAGGGGTAGGGGTGTGGCGCGATATTGGGGAAGGGATGAGATTTTATATTTCTTCATAAGCATTAATCTTATTTTGTCAATTAGGAACATTCAGCACCCACCCGCTATCAAGGCAGCTGCCTATCATGTCATGCCCTACCTGCACAGGTGTGCTGGCTACTCAAATGATCCAATTAAGGAGGCCATTTAGTCAGCAGCAGCAGAAGTCCTGTGCCTGGACGCTCCAACAGGGGCCAGACACAAGCAGAAGCAGAAGCAGCAGAAGCAGCAGCAGCACCACCTTTTGTTTTTTGGCTGCAGCAGCAGCAAGGCCCACAGGGCTGGCTAGCTGGCTAGCCAGCAAGCAGGTAGCAATGAAAGTAGGAATCTTTCTTTTTAACCCTGTAAGGGGGTGGTGCACTGTACCCGAAGATACTGCCATATCGGGTCAATGCATAGGGCGACGGAAGCAAGCTTCGAAATCGGCCCCCGTTCTCAAAAATCCATTTAATATATGGTCCCCAGATAGGGGACGTATCAGATATTAAACTGATAAGAACAGATACTACACTTGATCTTAGCCAAAAGGCCGAGAAGCGATAACCGTGAAAGGGGCGGGCCCAACAAGGTCCCCTTCATGGGCACTATCACTGCTTGCTGTCAGGGAGGCTGCCAGACAATTTTCCATGCACACTCTGGGCTGGGGGGCAGTCAACCACCAGTACACACAGCAGAACCTAAACCCATACCATTATTGCTAAGCAGCAAGACAGGGGCCCATTGCACTCCCACGGGGCCTTTTTAAATGCAATCCATAACCCGGATTTGCCAGGAACCCTTCTTACTCCTCCTACTTGCATGTGACACTGGGCTTAGGATCTGCATAGGAAACACACACACAAGCACACACCTACCTTTGTTGCCTGCAGATGCCTCCTTGGCTGTCCCCAAACGGTATCAAACCAACACCCACGGGAAGCTGTAAGCATAGAGGACATGCCTGCACCCCATTGGACTTACCTGTGTGGGTTAAATCCGGGTTATTTGACAACCTATGGCGGTGATGGTTCTGCTCAGGCAGAGCAGTGCTGATGCTCCTCATAAAGCTGTCGCTGCTGTGAAGGTTCTAGGTGACATCACAAATCCCTTTGGTTACATACACAACAAAGCTGGGTTGTTGTTGTTTACACTCTGCAAGGCCTGTGGAAGTGAGTGACATCATAGCACTGTAGTTCTGAGGGTTCAAGATGGATGCAACAATCTCCTGTTGCTTCTATGAAGGCCGTAATAGACGACATCACCAAACAGCTCCATAGTCACATACACAGCAAAGGAGAGATGTTGTTTACACCTAGTGATGTCAGTGGTATTGAGTGACATCACAGCACAGTGCTAAGGCTCCTGGGCCTGGACACAGCAGCGGCTGCAATATCTCAACGGAGAATACGTTTATATCTATGTGTGTGTGTGCGCATATATATATATATATATATATATATATATATATATATATATTTCTCCGCCGAAATCACTTTTAAACCCATTTCCACCTTTTTTTCCCTTCTCTTCCTCTTACTTTTTTTTCACGTTTTTTTACGTTTTTCTCCTTTTCGCCTCTTTTCTGGGCGTATTATTCTTCTTTTTCTTCTTTTTTTTCGTCTAATGCATACCCCATCAGTGCAGCAATGCTTATTCAATACCGCCAGCAGATGGAGACACTGGGGGATAATTTTCTAAGGATTTATACTGATTTTTCCTGTCTGAATTTGTCGCACAGAAAGTTGCAGGCCAAATATGTGTGACATTTCTGCGACTTTAGCTTCTAGAGCATTTTTACAACATTATACATAGGTGCTGAATACATAAAAAGCGACTGTTCAGCGACAGACAAGTCGCATCGGCTGAAAGTAGGCCAGAATGTCAGTCCATGTTGGAGCAGGTTTAGATACAGTCTAAAGTATAGATCTCAAAGTCTGTGCACAGAATTTAGCAAGGGCCTCGCACCTTCTGATGCATCAGGTAGGTGCACAATAGCATAGCCTAACCCTCTGTACTTTGGTCTATATTGATGCGGGACATAGACAGCCAGCTGATGACCAATCCATTAGTGCAATGGATGGCTGGAAGCATTTGTCTTTGCCTTTGCAATACCACAGAAGCAATGCATGGTCAATGTACAGCAATGACACACCTGTGTGAACAGCCAGGAGACCCCCCCCCCCATGTTATGTTACATAGTTACATAGTTAGTACGGTCGAAAAAAGACATATGTCCATCACGTTCAACCAGGGAATTAAGGGGTAGGGGTGTGGCGCGATATTGGGGAAGGGATGAGATTTTATATTTCTTCATAAGCATTAATCTTATTTTGTCAATTAGGAACATTCAGCACCCACCCGCTATCAAGGCAGCTGCCTATCATGTCATGCCCTACCTGCACAGGTGTGCTGGCTACTCAAATGATCCAATTAAGGAGGCCATTTAGTCAGCAGCAGCAGAAGTCCTGTGCCTGGACGCTCCAACAGGGGCCAGACACAAGCAGAAGCAGAAGCAGCAGAAGCAGCAGCAGCACCACCTTTTGTTTTTTGGCTGCAGCAGCAGCAAGGCCCACAGGGCTGGCTAGCTGGCTAGCCAGCAAGCAGGTAGCAATGAAAGTAGGAATCTTTCTTTTTAACCCTGTAAGGGGGTGGTGCACTGTACCCGAAGATACTGCCATATCGGGTCAATGCATAGGGCGACGGAAGCAAGCTTCAAAATCGGCCCCCGTTCTCAAAAATCCATTTAATATATGGTCCCCAGATAGGGGACGTATCAGATATTAAACTGATAAGAACAGATACTACACTTGATCTTAGCCAAAAGGCCGAGAAGCGATAACCGTGAAAGGGGCGGGCCCAACAAGGTCCCCTTCATGGGCACTATCACTGCTTGCTGTCAGGGAGGCTGCCAGACAATTTTCCATGCACACTCTGGGCTGGGGGGCAGTCAACCACCAGTACACACAGCAGAACCTAAACCCATACCATTATTGCTAAGCAGCAAGACAGGGGCCCATTGCACTCCCACGGGGCCTTTTTAAATGCAATCCATAACCCGGATTTGCCAGGAACCCTTCTTACTCCTCCTACTTGCATGTGACACTGGGCTTAGGATCTGCATAGGAAACACACACACAAGCACACACCTACCTTTGTTGCCTGCAGATGCCTCCTTGGCTGTCCCCAAACGGTATCAAACCAACACCCACGGGAAGCTGTAAGCATAGAGGACATGCCTGCACCCCATTGGACTTACCTGTGTGGGTTAAATCCGGGTTATTTGACAACCTATGGCGGTGATGGTTCTGCTCAGGCAGAGCAGTGCTCATGCTCCTCATAAAGCTGTCGCTGCTGTGAAGGTTCTAGGTGACATCACAAATCCCTTTGGTTACATACACAACAAAGCTGGGTTGTTGTTGTTTACACTCTGCAAGGCCTGTGGAAGTGAGTGACATCATAGCACTGTAGTTCTGAGGGTTCAAGATGGATGCAACAATCTCCTGTTGCTTCTATGAAGGCCGTAATAGACGACATCACCAAACAGCTCCATAGTCACATACACAGCAAAGGAGAGATGTTGTTTACACCTAGTGATGTCAGTGGTATTGAGTGACATCACAGCACAGTGCTAAGGCTCCTGGGCCTGGACACAGCAGCGGCTGCAATATCTCAACGGAGAATACGTTTATATCTATGTGTGTGTGTGCGCATATATATATATATATATATATATATATATATATATATATATATTTCTCCGCCGAAATCACTTTTAAACCCATTTCCACCTTTTTTTCCCTTCTCTTCCTCTTACTTTTTTTTCACGTTTTTTTACGTTTTTCTCCTTTTCGCCTCTTTTCTGGGCGTATTCTTCTTCTTTTTCTTCTTTTTTTTCATCTAATGCATACCCCATCAGTGCAGCAATGCTTATTCAATACCGCCAGCAGATGGAGACACTGGGGGATAATTTTCTAAGGATTTATACTGATTTTTCCTGTCTGAATTTGTCGCACAGAAAGTTGCAGGCCAAATATGTGTGACATTTCTGCGACTTTAGCTTCTAGAGCATTTTTACAACATTATACATAGGTGCTGAATACATAAAAAGCGACTGTTCAGCGACAGACAAGTCGCATCGGCTGAAAGTAGGCCAGAATGTCAGTCCATGTTGGAGCAGGTTTAGATACAGTCTAAAGCATAGATCTCAAAGTCTGTGCACAGAATTTAGCAAGGGCCTCGCACCTTCTGATGCATCAGGTAGGTGCACAATAGCATAGCCTAACCCTCTGTACTTTGGTCTATATTGATGCGGGACATAGACAGCCAGCTGATGACCAATCCATTAGTGCAATGGATGGCTGGAAGCATTTGTCTTTGCCTTTGCAATACCACAGAAGCAATGCATGGTCAATGTACAGCAATGACACACCTGTGTGAACAGCCAGGAGACCCCCCCCCCATGTTATGTTACATAGTTACATAGTTAGTACGGTCGAAAAAAGACATATGTCCATCACGTTCAACCAGGGAATTAAGGGGTAGGGGTGTGGCGCGATATTGGGGAAGGGATGAGATTTTATATTTCTTCATAAGCATTAATCTTATTTTGTCAATTAGGAACATTCAGCACCCACCCGCTATCAAGGCAGCTGCCTATCATGTCATGCCCTACCTGCACAGGTGTGCTGGCTACTCAAATGATCCAATTAAGGAGGCCATTTAGTCAGCAGCAGCAGAAGTCCTGTGCCTGGACGCTCCAACAGGGGCCAGACACAAGCAGAAGCAGAAGCAGCAGAAGCAGCAGCAGCACCACCTTTTGTTTTTTGGCTGCAGCAGCAGCAAGGCCCACAGGGCTGGCTAGCTGGCTAGCCAGCAAGCAGGTAGCAATGAAAGTAGGAATCTTTCTTTTTAACCCTGTAAGGGGGTGGTGCACTGTACCCGAAGATACTGCCATATCGGGTCAATGCATAGGGCGACGGAAGCAAGCTTCGAAATCGGCCCCCGTTCTCAAAAATCCATTTAATATATGGTCCCCAGATAGGGGACGTATCAGATATTAAACTGATAAGAACAGATACTACACTTGATCTTAGCCAAAAGGCCGAGAAGCGATAACCGTGAAAGGGGCGGGCCCAACAAGGTCCCCTTCATGGGCACTATCACTGCTTGCTGTCAGGGAGGCTGCCAGACAATTTTCCATGCACACTCTGGGCTGGGGGGCAGTCAACCACCAGTACACACAGCAGAACCTAAACCCATACCATTATTGCTAAGCAGCAAGACAGGGGCCCATTGCACTCCCACGGGGCCTTTTTAAATGCAATCCATAACCCGGATTTGCCAGGAACCCTTCTTACTCCTCCTACTTGCATGTGACACTGGGCTTAGGATCTGCATAGGAAACACACACACAAGCACACACCTACCTTTGTTGCCTGCAGATGCCTCCTTGGCTGTCCCCAAACGGTATCAAACCAACACCCACGGGAAGCTGTAAGCATAGAGGACATGCCTGCACCCCATTGGACTTACCTGTGTGGGTTAAATCCGGGTTATTTGACAACCTATGGCGGTGATGGTTCTGCTCAGGCAGAGCAGTGCTGATGCTCCTCATAAAGCTGTCGCTGCTGTGAAGGTTCTAGGTGACATCACAAATCCCTTTGGTTACATACACAACAAAGCTGGGTTGTTGTTGTTTACACTCTGCAAGGCCTGTGGAAGTGAGTGACATCATAGCACTGTAGTTCTGAGGGTTCAAGATGGATGCAACAATCTCCTGTTGCTTCTATGAAGGCCGTAATAGACGACATCACCAAACAGCTCCATAGTCACATACACAGCAAAGGAGAGATGTTGTTTACACCTAGTGATGTCAGTGGTATTGAGTGACATCACAGCACAGTGCTAAGGCTCCTGGGCCTGGACACAGCAGCGGCTGCAATATCTCAACGGAGAATACGTTTATATCTATGTGTGTGTGTGCGCATATATATATATATATATATATATATATATATATATATATATATATTTCTCCGCCGAAATCACTTTTAAACCCATTTCCACCTTTTTTTCCCTTCTCTTCCTCTTACTTTTTTTTCACGTTTTTTTACGTTTTTCTCCTTTTCGCCTCTTTTCTGGGCGTATTATTCTTCTTTTTCTTCTTTTTTTTCGTCTAATGCATACCCCATCAGTGCAGCAATGCTTATTCAATACCGCCAGCAGATGGAGACACTGGGGGATAATTTTCTAAGGATTTATACTGATTTTTCCTGTCTGAATTTGTCGCACAGAAAGTTGCAGGCCAAATATGTGTGACATTTCTGCGACTTTAGCTTCTAGAGCATTTTTACAACATTATACATAGGTGCTGAATACATAAAAAGCGACTGTTCAGCGACAGACAAGTCGCATCGGCTGAAAGTAGGCCAGAATGTCAGTCCATGTTGGAGCAGGTTTAGATACAGTCTAAAGCATAGATCTCAAAGTCTGTGCACAGAATTTAGCAAGGGCCTCGCACCTTCTGATGCATCAGGTAGGTGCACAATAGCATAGCCTAACCCTCTGTACTTTGGTCTATATTGATGCGGGACATAGACAGCCAGCTGATGACCAATCCATTAGTGCAATGGATGGCTGGAAGCATTTGTCTTTGCCTTTGCAATACCACAGAAGCAATGCATGGTCAATGTACAGCAATGACACACCTGTGTGAACAGCCAGGAGACCCCCCCCCCCATGTTATGTTACATAGTTACATAGTTAGTACGGTCGAAAAAAGACATATGTCCATCACGTTCAACCAGGGAATTAAGGGGTAGGGGTGTGGCGCGATATTGGGGAAGGGATGAGATTTTATATTTCTTCATAAGCATTAATCTTATTTTGTCAATTAGGAACATTCAGCACCCACCCGCTATCAAGGCAGCTGCCTATCATGTCATGCCCTACCTGCACAGGTGTGCTGGCTACTCAAATGATCCAATTAAGGAGGCCATTTAGTCAGCAGCAGCAGAAGTCCTGTGCCTGGACGCTCCAACAGGGGCCAGACACAAGCAGAAGCAGAAGCAGCAGAAGCAGCAGCACCACCTTTTGTTTTTTGGCTGCAGCAGCAGCAAGGCCCACAGGGCTGGCTAGCTGGCTAGCCAGCAAGCAGGTAGCAATGAAAGTAGGAATCTTTCTTTTTAACCCTGTAAGGGGGTGGTGCACTGTACCCGAAGATACTGCCATATCGGGTCAATGCATAGGGCGACGGAAGCAAGCTTCGAAATCGGCCCCCGTTCTCAAAAATCCATTTAATATATGGTCCCCAGATAGGGGACGTATCAGATATTAAACTGATAAGAACAGATACTACACTTGATCTTAGCCAAAAGGCCGAGAAGCGATAACCGTGAAAGGGGCGGGCCCAACAAGGTCCCCTTCATGGGCACTATCACTGCTTGCTGTCAGGGAGGCTGCCAGACAATTTTCCATGCACACTCTGGGCTGGGGGGCAGTCAACCACCAGTACACACAGCAGAACCTAAACCCATACCATTATTGCTAAGCAGCAAGACAGGGGCCCATTGCACTCCCACGGGGCCTTTTTAAATGCAATCCATAACCCGGATTTGCCAGGAACCCTTCTTACTCCTCCTACTTGCATGTGACACTGGGCTTAGGATCTGCATAGGAAACACACACACAAGCACACACCTACCTTTGTTGCCTGCAGATGCCTCCTTGGCTGTCCCCAAACGGTATCAAACCAACACCCACGGGAAGCTGTAAGCATAGAGGACATGCCTGCACCCCATTGGACTTACCTGTGTGGGTTAAATCCGGGTTATTTGACAACCTATGGCGGTGATGGTTCTGCTCAGGCAGAGCAGTGCTGATGCTCCTCATAAAGCTGTCGCTGCTGTGAAGGTTCTAGGTGACATCACAAATCCCTTTGGTTACATACACAACAAAGCTGGGTTGTTGTTGTTTACACTCTGCAAGGCCTGTGGAAGTGAGTGACATCATAGCACTGTAGTTCTGAGGGTTCAAGATGGATGCAACAATCTCCTGTTGCTTCTATGAAGGCCGTAATAGACGACATCACCAAACAGCTCCATAGTCACATACACAGCAAAGGAGAGATGTTGTTTACACCTAGTGATGTCAGTGGTATTGAGTGACATCACAGCACAGTGCTAAGGCTCCTGGGCCTGGACACAGCAGCGGCTGCAATATCTCAACGGAGAATACGTTTATATCTATGTGTGTGTGTGCGCATATATATATATATATATATATATATATATATATTTCTCCGCCGAAATCACTTTTAAACCCATTTCCACCTTTTTTTCCCTTCTCTTCCTCTTACTTTTTTTTCACGTTTTTTTACGTTTTTCTCCTTTTCGCCTCTTTTCTGGGCGTATTATTCTTCTTTTTCTTCTTTTTTTTCGTCTAATGCATACCCCATCAGTGCAGCAATGCTTATTCAATACCGCCAGCAGATGGAGACACTGGGGGATAATTTTCTAAGGATTTATACTGATTTTTCCTGTCTGAATTTGTCGCACAGAAAGTTGCAGGCCAAATATGTGTGACATTTCTGCGACTTTAGCTTCTAGAGCATTTTTACAACATTATACATAGGTGCTGAATACATAAAAAGCGACTGTTCAGCGACAGACAAGTCGCATCGGCTGAAAGTAGGCCAGAATGTCAGTCCATGTTGGAGCAGGTTTAGATACAGTCTAAAGCATAGATCTCAAAGTCTGTGCACAGAATTTAGCAAGGGCCTCGCACCTTCTGATGCATCAGGTAGGTGCACAATAGCATAGCCTAACCCTCTGTACTTTGGTCTATATTGATGCGGGACATAGACAGCCAGCTGATGACCAATCCATTAGTGCAATGGATGGCTGGAAGCATTTGTCTTTGCCTTTGCAATACCACAGAAGCAATGCATGGTCAATGTACAGCAATGACACACCTGTGTGAACAGCCAGGAGACCCCCCCCCCCCCCCCCATGTTATGTTACATAGTTACATAGTTAGTACGGTCGAAAAAAGACATATGTCCATCACGTTCAACCAGGGAATTAAGGGGTAGGGGTGTGGCGCGATATTGGGGAAGGGATGAGATTTTATATTTCTTCATAAGCATTAATCTTATTTTGTCAATTAGGAACATTCAGCACCCACCCGCTATCAAGGCAGCTGCCTATCATGTCATGCCCTACCTGCACAGGTGTGCTGGCTACTCAAATGATCCAATTAAGGAGGCCATTTAGTCAGCAGCAGCAGAAGTCCTGTGCCTGGACGCTCCAACAGGGGCCAGACACAAGCAGAAGCAGAAGCAGCAGAAGCAGCAGCAGCACCACCTTTTGTTTTTTGGCTGCAGCAGCAGCAAGGCCCACAGGGCTGGCTAGCTGGCTAGCCAGCAAGCAGGTAGCAATGAAAGTAGGAATCTTTCTTTTTAACCCTGTAAGGGGGTGGTGCACTGTACCCGAAGATACTGCCATATCGGGTCAATGCATAGGGCGACGGAAGCAAGCTTCGAAATCGGCCCCCGTTCTCAAAAATCCATTTAATATATGGTCCCCAGATAGGGGACGTATCAGATATTAAACTGATAAGAACAGATACTACACTTGATCTTAGCCAAAAGGCCGAGAAGCGATAACCGTGAAAGGGGCGGGCCCAACAAGGTCCCCTTCATGGGCACTATCACTGCTTGCTGTCAGGGAGGCTGCCAGACAATTTTCCATGCACACTCTGGGCTGGGGGGCAGTCAACCACCAGTACACACAGCAGAACCTAAACCCATACCATTATTGCTAAGCAGCAAGACAGGGGCCCATTGCACTCCCACGGGGCCTTTTTAAATGCAATCCATAACCCGGATTTGCCAGGAACCCTTCTTACTCCTCCTACTTGCATGTGACACTGGGCTTAGGATCTGCATAGGAAACACACACACAAGCACACACCTACCTTTGTTGCCTGCAGATGCCTCCTTGGCTGTCCCCAAACGGTATCAAACCAACACCCACGGGAAGCTGTAAGCATAGAGGACATGCCTGCACCCCATTGGACTTACCTGTGTGGGTTAAATCCGGGTTATTTGACAACCTATGGCGGTGATGGTTCTGCTCAGGCAGAGCAGTGCTGATGCTCCTCATAAAGCTGTCGCTGCTGTGAAGGTTCTAGGTGACATCACAAATCCCTTTGGTTACATACACAACAAAGCTGGGTTGTTGTTGTTTACACTCTGCAAGGCCTGTGGAAGTGAGTGACATCATAGCACTGTAGTTCTGAGGGTTCAAGATGGATGCAACAATCTCCTGTTGCTTCTATGAAGGCCGTAATAGACGACATCACCAAACAGCTCCATAGTCACATACACAGCAAAGGAGAGATGTTGTTTACACCTAGTGATGTCAGTGGTATTGAGTGACATCACAGCACAGTGCTAAGGCTCCTGGGCCTGGACACAGCAGCGGCTGCAATATCTCAACGGAGAATACGTTTATATCTATGTGTGTGTGTGCGCATATATATATATATATATATATATATATATATATATATATATATATATATTCTCCGCCGAAATCACTTTTAAACCCATTTCCACCTTTTTTTCCCTTCTCTTCCTCTTACTTTTTTTTCACGTTTTTTTACGTTTTTCTCCTTTTCGCCTCTTTTCTGGGCGTATTATTCTTCTTTTTCTTCTTTTTTTTCGTCTAATGCATACCCCATCAGTGCAGCAATGCTTATTCAATACCGCCAGCAGATGGAGACACTGGGGGATAATTTTCTAAGGATTTATACTGATTTTTCCTGTCTGAATTTGTCGCACAGAAAGTTGCAGGCCAAATATGTGTGACATTTCTGCGACTTTAGCTTCTAGAGCATTTTTACAACATTATACATAGGTGCTGAATACATAAAAAAGCGACTGTTCAGCGACAGACAAGTCGCATCGGCTGAAAGTAGGCCAGAATGTCAGTCCATGTTGGAGCAGGTTTAGATACAGTCTAAAGCATAGATCTCAAAGTCTGTGCACAGAATTTAGCAAGGGCCTCGCACCTTCTGATGCATCAGGTAGGTGCACAATAGCATAGCCTAACCCTCTGTACTTTGGTCTATATTGATGCGGGACATAGACAGCCAGCTGATGACCAATCCATTAGTGCAATGGATGGCTGGAAGCATTTGTCTTTGCCTTTGCAATACCACAGAAGCAATGCATGGTCAATGTACAGCAATGACACACCTGTGTGAACAGCCAGGAGACCCCCCCCCCCCCCCCATGTTATGTTACATAGTTACATAGTTAGTACGGTCGAAAAAAGACATATGTCCATCACGTTCAACCAGGGAATTAAGGGGTAGGGGTGTGGCGCGATATTGGGGAAGGGATGAGATTTTATATTTCTTCATAAGCATTAATCTTATTTTGTCAATTAGGAACATTCAGCACCCACCCGCTATCAAGGCAGCTGCCTATCATGTCATGCCCTACCTGCACAGGTGTGCTGGCTACTCAAATGATCCAATTAAGGAGGCCATTTAGTCAGCAGCAGCAGAAGTCCTGTGCCTGGACGCTCCAACAGGGGCCAGACACAAGCAGAAGCAGAAGCAGCAGAAGCAGCAGCAGCACCACCTTTTGTTTTTTGGCTGCAGCAGCAGCAAGGCCCACAGGGCTGGCTAGCTGGCTAGCCAGCAAGCAGGTAGCAATGAAAGTAGGAATCTTTCTTTTTAACCCTGTAAGGGGGTGGTGCACTGTACCCGAAGATACTGCCATATCGGGTCAATGCATAGGGCGACGGAAGCAAGCTTCGAAATCGGCCCCCGTTCTCAAAAATCCATTTAATATATGGTCCCCAGATAGGGGACGTATCAGATATTAAACTGATAAGAACAGATACTACACTTGATCTTAGCCAAAAGGCCGAGAAGCGATAACCGTGAAAGGGGCGGGCCCAACAAGGTCCCCTTCATGGGCACTATCACTGCTTGCTGTCAGGGAGGCTGCCAGACAATTTTCCATGCACACTCTGGGCTGGGGGGCAGTCAACCACCAGTACACACAGCAGAACCTAAACCCATACCATTATTGCTAAGCAGCAAGACAGGGGCCCATTGCACTCCCACGGGGCCTTTTTAAATGCAATCCATAACCCGGATTTGCCAGGAACCCTTCTTACTCCTCCTACTTGCATGTGACACTGGGCTTAGGATCTGCATAGGAAACACACACACAAGCACACACCTACCTTTGTTGCCTGCAGATGCCTCCTTGGCTGTCCCCAAACGGTATCAAACCAACACCCACGGGAAGCTGTAAGCATAGAGGACATGCCTGCACCCCATTGGACTTACCTGTGTGGGTTAAATCCGGGTTATTTGACAACCTATGGCGGTGATGGTTCTGCTCAGGCAGAGCAGTGCTGATGCTCCTCATAAAGCTGTCGCTGCTGTGAAGGTTCTAGGTGACATCACAAATCCCTTTGGTTACATACACAACAAAGCTGGGTTGTTGTTGTTTACACTCTGCAATGCCTGTGGAAGTGAGTGACATCATAGCACTGTAGTTCTGAGGGTTCAAGATGGATGCAACAATCTCCTGTTGCTTCTATGAAGGCCGTAATAGACGACATCACCAAACAGCTCCATAGTCACATACACAGCAAAGGAGAGATGTTGTTTACACCTAGTGATGTCAGTGGTATTGAGTGACATCACAGCACAGTGCTAAGGCTCCTGGGCCTGGACACAGCAGCGGCTGCAATATCTCAACGGAGAATACGTTTATATCTATGTGTGTGTGTGCGCATATATATATATATATATATATATATATATATATATATATATATATTCTCCGCCGAAATCACTTTTAAACCCATTTCCACCTTTTTTTCCCTTCTCTTCCTCTTACTTTTTTTTCACGTTTTTTTACGTTTTTCTCCTTTTCGCCTCTTTTCTGGGCGTATTATTCTTCTTTTTCTTCTTTTTTTTCGTCTAATGCATACCCCATCAGTGCAGCAATGCTTATTCAATACCGCCAGCAGATGGAGACACTGGGGGATAATTTTCTAAGGATTTATACTGATTTTTCCTGTCTGAATTTGTCGCACAGAAAGTTGCAGGCCAAATATGTGTGACATTTCTGCGACTTTAGCTTCTAGAGCATTTTTACAACATTATACATAGGTGCTGAATACATAAAAAGCGACTGTTCAGCGACAGACAAGTCGCATCGGCTGAAAGTAGGCCAGAATGTCAGTCCATGTTGGAGCAGGTTTAGATACAGTCTAAAGCATAGATCTCAAAGTCTGTGCACAGAATTTAGCAAGGGCCTCGCACCTTCTGATGCATCAGGTAGGTGCACAATAGCATAGCCTAACCCTCTGTACTTTGGTCTATATTGATGCGGGACATAGACAGCCAGCTGATGACCAATCCATTAGTGCAATGGATGGCTGGAAGCATTTGTCTTTGCCTTTGCAATACCACAGAAGCAATGCATGGTCAATGTACAGCAATGACACACCTGTGTGAACAGCCAGGAGACCCCCCCCCCCCCATGTTATGTTACATAGTTACATAGTTAGTACGGTCGAAAAAAGACATATGTCCATCACGTTCAACCAGGGAATTAAGGGGTAGGGGTGTGGCGCGATATTGGGGAAGGGATGAGATTTTATATTTCTTCATAAGCATTAATCTTATTTTGTCAATTAGGAACATTCAGCACCCACCCGCTATCAAGGCAGCTGCCTATCATGTCATGCCCTACCTGCACAGGTGTGCTGGCTACTCAAATGATCCAATTAAGGAGGCCATTTAGTCAGCAGCAGCAGAAGTCCTGTGCCTGGACGCTCCAACAGGGGCCAGACACAAGCAGAAGCAGAAGCAGCAGAAGCAGCAGCAGCACCACCTTTTGTTTTTTGGCTGCAGCAGCAGCAAGGCCCACAGGGCTGGCTAGCTGGCTAGCCAGCAAGCAGGTAGCAATGAAAGTAGGAATCTTTCTTTTTAACCCTGTAAGGGGGTGGTGCACTGTACCCGAAGATACTGCCATATCGGGTCAATGCATAGGGCGACGGAAGCAAGCTTCGAAATCGGCCCCCGTTCTCAAAAATCCATTTAATATATGGTCCCCAGATAGGGGACGTATCAGATATTAAACTGATAAGAACAGATACTACACTTGATCTTAGCCAAAAGGCCGAGAAGCGATAACCGTGAAAGGGGCGGGCCCAACAAGGTCCCCTTCATGGGCACTATCACTGCTTGCTGTCAGGGAGGCTGCCAGACAATTTTCCATGCACACTCTGGGCTGGGGGGCAGTCAACCACCAGTACACACAGCAGAACCTAAACCCATACCATTATTGCTAAGCAGCAAGACAGGGGCCCATTGCACTCCCACGGGGCCTTTTTAAATGCAATCCATAACCCGGATTTGCCAGGAACCCTTCTTACTCCTCCTACTTGCATGTGACACTGGGCTTAGGATCTGCATAGGAAACACACACACAAGCACACACCTACCTTTGTTGCCTGCAGATGCCTCCTTGGCTGTCCCCAAACGGTATCAAACCAACACCCACGGGAAGCTGTAAGCATAGAGGACATGCCTGCACCCCATTGGACTTACCTGTGTGGGTTAAATCCGGGTTATTTGACAACCTATGGCGGTGATGGTTCTGCTCAGGCAGAGCAGTGCTGATGCTCCTCATAAAGCTGTCGCTGCTGTGAAGGTTCTAGGTGACATCACAAATCCCTTTGGTTACATACACAACAAAGCTGGGTTGTTGTTGTTTACACTCTGCAAGGCCTGTGGAAGTGAGTGACATCATAGCACTGTAGTTCTGAGGGTTCAAGATGGATGCAACAATCTCCTGTTGCTTCTATGAAGGCCGTAATAGACGACATCACCAAACAGCTCCATAGTCACATACACAGCAAAGGAGAGATGTTGTTTACACCTAGTGATGTCAGTGGTATTGAGTGACATCACAGCACAGTGCTAAGGCTCCTGGGCCTGGACACAGCAGCGGCTGCAATATCTCAACGGAGAATACGTTTATATCTATGTGTGTGTGTGCGCATATATATATATATATATATATATATATATATATATATATATATATATATATATATATATTCTCCGCCGAAATCACTTTTAAACCCATTTCCACCTTTTTTTCCCTTCTCTTCCTCTTACTTTTTTTTCACGTTTTTTTACGTTTTTCTCCTTTTCGCCTCTTTTCTGGGCGTATTATTCTTCTTTTTCTTCTTTTTTTTCGTCTAATGCATACCCCATCAGTGCAGCAATGCTTATTCAATACCGCCAGCAGATGGAGACACTGGGGGATAATTTTCTAAGGATTTATACTGATTTTTCCTGTCTGAATTTGTCGCACAGAAAGTTGCAGGCCAAATATGTGTGACATTTCTGCGACTTTAGCTTCTAGAGCATTTTTACAACATTATACATAGGTGCTGAATACATAAAAAGCGACTGTTCAGCGACAGACAAGTCGCATCGGCTGAAAGTAGGCCAGAATGTCAGTCCATGTTGGAGCAGGTTTAGATACAGTCTAAAGCATAGATCTCAAAGTCTGTGCACAGAATTTAGCAAGGGCCTCGCACCTTCTGATGCATCAGGTAGGTGCACAATAGCATAGCCTAACCCTCTGTACTTTGGTCTATATTGATGCGGGACATAGACAGCCAGCTGATGACCAATCCATTAGTGCAATGGATGGCTGGAAGCATTTGTCTTTGCCTTTGCAATACCACAGAAGCAATGCATGGTCAATGTACAGCAATGACACACCTGTGTGAACAGCCAGGAGACCCCCCCCCCATGTTATGTTACATAGTTACATAGTTAGTACGGTCGAAAAAAGACATATGTCCATCACGTTCAACCAGGGAATTAAGGGGTAGGGGTGTGGCGTGATATTGGGGAAGGGATGAGATTTTATATTTCTTCATAAGCATTAATCTTATTTTGTCAATTAGGAACATTCAGCACCCACCCGCTATCAAGGCAGCTGCCTATCATGTCATGCCCTACCTGCACAGGTGTGCTGGCTACTCAAATGATCCAATTAAGGAGGCCATTTAGTCAGCAGCAGCAGAAGTCCTGTGCCTGGACGCTCCAACAGGGGCCAGACACAAGCAGAAGCAGAAGCAGCAGAAGCAGCAGCAGCATCACCTTTTGTTTTTTGGCTGCAGCAGCAGCAAGGCCCACAGGGCTGGCTAGCTGGCTAGCCAGCAAGCAGGTAGCAATGAAAGTAGGAATCTTTCTTTTTAACCCTGTAAGGGGGTGGTGCACTGTACCCGAAGATACTGCCATATCGGGTCAATGCATAGGGCGACGGAAGCAAGCTTCGAAATCGGCCCCAGTTCTCAAAAATCCATTTAATATATGGTCCCCAGATAGGGGACGTATCAGATATTAAACTGATAAGAACAGATACTACACTTGATCTTAGCCAAAAGGCCGAGAAGCGATAACCGTGAAAGGGGCGGGCCCAACAAGGTCCCCTTCATGGGCACTATCACTGCTTGCTGTCAGGGAGGCTGCCAGACAATTTTCCATGCACACTCTGGGCTGGGGGGCAGTCAACCACCAGTACACACAGCAGAACCTAAACCCATACCATTATTGCTAAGCAGCAAGACAGGGGCCCATTGCACTCCCACGGGGCCTTTTTAAATGCAATCCATAACCCGGATTTGCCAGGAACCCTTCTTACTCCTCCTACTTGCATGTGACACTGGGCTTAGGATCTGCATAGGAAACACACACACAAGCACACACCTACCTTTGTTGCCTGCAGATGCCTCCTTGGCTGTCCCCAAACGGTATCAAACCAACACCCACGGGAAGCTGTAAGCATAGAGGACATGCCTGCACCCCATTGGACTTACCTGTGTGGGTTAAATCCGGGTTATTTGACAACCTATGGCGGTGATGGTTCTGCTCAGGCAGAGCAGTGCTGATGCTCCTCATAAAGCTGTCGCTGCTGTGAAGGTTCTAGGTGACATCACAAATCCCTTTGGTTACATACACAACAAAGCTGGGTTGTTGTTGTTTACACTCTGCAAGGCCTGTGGAAGTGAGTGACATCATAGCACTGTAGTTCTGAGGGTTCAAGATGGATGCAACAATCTCCTGTTGCTTCTATGAAGGCCGTAATAGACGACATCACCAAACAGCTCCATAGTCACATACACAGCAAAGGAGAGATGTTGTTTACACCTAGTGATGTCAGTGGTATTGAGTGACATCACAGCACAGTGCTAAGGCTCCTGGGCCTGGACACAGCAGCGGCTGCAATATCTCAACGGAGAATACGTTTATATCTATGTGTGTGTGTGCGCATATATATATATATATATATATATATATATATTTCTCCGCCGAAATCACTTTTAAACCCATTTCCACCTTTTTTTCCCTTCTCTTCCTCTTACTTTTTTTTCACGTTTTTTTACGTTTTTCTCCTTTTCGCCTCTTTTCTGGGCGTATTATTCTTCTTTTTCTTCTTTTTTTTCGTCTAATGCATACCCCATCAGTGCAGCAATGCTTATTCAATACCGCCAGCAGATGGAGACACTGGGGGATAATTTTCTAAGGATTTATACTGATTTTTCCTGTCTGAATTTGTCGCACAGAAAGTTGCAGGCCAAATATGTGTGACATTTCTGCGACTTTAGCTTCTAGAGCATTTTTACAACATTATACATAGGTGCTGAATACATAAAAAGCGACTGTTCAGCGACAGACAAGTCGCATCGGCTGAAAGTAGGCCAGAATGTCAGTCCATGTTGGAGCAGGTTTAGATACAGTCTAAAGCATAGATCTCAAAGTCTGTGCACAGAATTTAGCAAGGGCCTCGCACCTTCTGATGCATCAGGTAGGTGCACAATAGCATAGCCTAACCCTCTGTACTTTGGTCTATATTGATGCGGGACATAGACAGCCAGCTGATGACCAATCCATTAGTGCAATGGATGGCTGGAAGCATTTGTCTTTGCCTTTGCAATACCACAGAAGCAATGCATGGTCAATGTACAGCAATGACACACCTGTGTGAACAGCCAGGAGACCCCCCCCCCCCCCCCCCATGTTATGTTACATAGTTACATAGTTAGTACGGTCGAAAAAAGACATATGTCCATCACGTTCAACCAGGGAATTAAGGGGTAGGGGTGTGGCGCGATATTGGGGAAGGGATGAGATTTTATATTTCTTCATAAGCATTAATCTTATTTTGTCAATTAGGAACATTCAGCACCCACCCGCTATCAAGGCAGCTGCCTATCATGTCATGCCCTACCTGCACAGGTGTGCTGGCTACTCAAATGATCCAATTAAGGAGGCCATTTAGTCAGCAGCAGCAGAAGTCCTGTGCCTGGACGCTCCAACAGGGGCCAGACACAAGCAGAAGCAGAAGCAGCAGAAGCAGCAGCAGCACCACCTTTTGTTTTTTGGCTGCAGCAGCAGCAAGGCCCACAGGGCTGGCTAGCTGGCTAGCCAGCAAGCAGGTAGCAATGAAAGTAGGAATCTTTCTTTTTAACCCTGTAAGGGGGTGGTGCACTGTACCCGAAGATACTGCCATATCGGGTCAATGCATAGGGCGACGGAAGCAAGCTTCGAAATCGGCCCCCGTTCTCAAAAATCCATTTAATATATGGTCCCCAGATAGGGGACGTATCAGATATTAAACTGATAAGAACAGATACTACACTTGATCTTAGCCAAAAGGCCGAGAAGCGATAACCGTGAAAGGGGCGGGCCCAACAAGGTCCCCTTCATGGGCACTATCACTGCTTGCTGTCAGGGAGGCTGCCAGACAATTTTCCATGCACACTCTGGGCTGGGGGGCAGTCAACCACCAGTACACACAGCAGAACCTAAACCCATACCATTATTGCTAAGCAGCAAGACAGGGGCCCATTGCACTCCCACGGGGCCTTTTTAAATGCAATCCATAACCCGGATTTGCCAGGAACCCTTCTTACTCCTCCTACTTGCATGTGACACTGGGCTTAGGATCTGCATAGGAAACACACACACAAGCACACACCTACCTTTGTTGCCTGCAGATGCCTCCTTGGCTGTCCCCAAACGGTATCAAACCAACACCCACGGGAAGCTGTAAGCATAGAGGACATGCCTGCACCCCATTGGACTTACCTGTGTGGGTTAAATCCGGGTTATTTGACAACCTATGGCGGTGATGGTTCTGCTCAGGCAGAGCAGTGCTGATGCTCCTCATAAAGCTGTCGCTGCTGTGAAGGTTCTAGGTGACATCACAAATCCCTTTGGTTACATACACAACAAAGCTGGGTTGTTGTTGTTTACACTCTGCAAGGCCTGTGGAAGTGAGTGACATCATAGCACTGTAGTTCTGAGGGTTCAAGATGGATGCAACAATCTCCTGTTGCTTCTATGAAGGCCGTAATAGACGACATCACCAAACAGCTCCATAGTCACATACACAGCAAAGGAGAGATGTTGTTTACACCTAGTGATGTCAGTGGTATTGAGTGACATCACAGCACAGTGCTAAGGCTCCTGGGCCTGGACACAGCAGCGGCTGCAATATCTCAACGGAGAATACGTTTATATCTATGTGTGTGTGTGCGCATATATATATATATATATATATATATATATATATATATATATATATATATATTCTCCGCCGAAATCACTTTTAAACCCATTTCCACCTTTTTTTCCCTTCTCTTCCTCTTACTTTTTTTTCACGTTTTTTTACGTTTTTCTCCTTTTCGCCTCTTTTCTGGGCGTATTATTCTTCTTTTTCTTCTTTTTTTTCGTCTAATGCATACCCCATCAGTGCAGCAATGCTTATTCAATACCGCCAGCAGATGGAGACACTGGGGGATAATTTTCTAAGGATTTATACTGATTTTTCCTGTCTGAATTTGTCGCACAGAAAGTTGCAGGCCAAATATGTGTGACATTTCTGCGACTTTAGCTTCTAGAGCATTTTTACAACATTATACATAGGTGCTGAATACATAAAAAGCGACTGTTCAGCGACAGACAAGTCGCATCGGCTGAAAGTAGGCCAGAATGTCAGTCCATGTTGGAGCAGGTTTAGATACAGTCTAAAGCATAGATCTCAAAGTCTGTGCACAGAATTTAGCAAGGGCCTCGCACCTTCTGATGCATCAGGTAGGTGCACAATAGCATAGCCTAACCCTCTGTACTTTGGTCTATATTGATGCGGGACATAGACAGCCAGCTGATGACCAATCCATTAGTGCAATGGATGGCTGGAAGCATTTGTCTTTGCCTTTGCAATACCACAGAAGCAATGCATGGTCAATGTACAGCAATGACACACCTGTGTGAACAGCCAGGAGACCCCCCCCCCCCATGTTATGTTACATAGTTACATAGTTAGTACGGTCGAAAAAAGACATATGTCCATCACGTTCAACCAGGGAATTAAGGGGTAGGGGTGTGGCGCGATATTGGGGAAGGGATGAGATTTTATATTTCTTCATAAGCATTAATCTTATTTTGTCAATTAGGAACATTCAGCACCCACCCGCTATCAAGGCAGCTGCCTATCATGTCATGCCCTACCTGCACAGGTGTGCTGGCTACTCAAATGATCCAATTAAGGAGGCCATTTAGTCAGCAGCAGCAGAAGTCCTGTGCCTGGACGCTCCAACAGGGGCCAGACACAAGCAGAAGCAGAAGCAGCAGAAGCAGCAGCAGCACCACCTTTTGTTTTTTGGCTGCAGCAGCAGCAAGGCCCACAGGGCTGGCTAGCTGGCTAGCCAGCAAGCAGGTAGCAATGAAAGTAGGAATCTTTCTTTTTAACCCTGTAAGGGGGTGGTGCACTGTACCCGAAGATACTGCCATATCGGGTCAATGCATAGGGCGACGGAAGCAAGCTTCGAAATCGGCCCCCGTTCTCAAAAATCCATTTAATATATGGTCCCCAGATAGGGGACGTATCAGATATTAAACTGATAAGAACAGATACTACACTTGATCTTAGCCAAAAGGCCGAGAAGCGATAACCGTGAAAGGGGCGGGCCCAACAAGGTCCCCTTCATGGGCACTATCACTGCTTGCTGTCAGGGAGGCTGCCAGACAATTTTCCATGCACACTCTGGGCTGGGGGGCAGTCAACCACCAGTACACACAGCAGAACCTAAACCCATACCATTATTGCTAAGCAGCAAGACAGGGGCCCATTGCACTCCCACGGGGCCTTTTTAAATGCAATCCATAACCCGGATTTGCCAGGAACCCTTCTTACTCCTCCTACTTGCATGTGACACTGGGCTTAGGATCTGCATAGGAAACACACACACAAGCACACACCTACCTTTGTTGCCTGCAGATGCCTCCTTGGCTGTCCCCAAACGGTATCAAACCAACACCCACGGGAAGCTGTAAGCATAGAGGACATGCCTGCACCCCATTGGACTTACCTGTGTGGGTTAAATCCGGGTTATTTGACAACCTATGGCGGTGATGGTTCTGCTCAGGCAGAGCAGTGCTGATGCTCCTCATAAAGCTGTCGCTGCTGTGAAGGTTCTAGGTGACATCACAAATCCCTTTGGTTACATACACAACAAAGCTGGGTTGTTGTTGTTTACACTCTGCAAGGCCTGTGGAAGTGAGTGACATCATAGCACTGTAGTTCTGAGGGTTCAAGATGGATGCAACAATCTCCTGTTGCTTCTATGAAGGCCGTAATAGACGACATCACCAAACAGCTCCATAGTCACATACACAGCAAAGGAGAGATGTTGTTTACACCTAGTGATGTCAGTGGTATTGAGTGACATCACAGCACAGTGCTAAGGCTCCTGGGCCTGGACACAGCAGCGGCTGCAATATCTCAACGGAGAATACGTTTATATCTATGTGTGTGTGTGCGCATATATATATATATATATATATATATATATATATATATATATATATTTCTCCGCCGAAATCACTTTTAAACCCATTTCCACCTTTTTTTCCCTTCTCTTCCTCTTACTTTTTTTTCACGTTTTTTTACGTTTTTCTCCTTTTCGCCTCTTTTCTGGGCGTATTATTCTTCTTTTTCTTCTTTTTTTTCGTCTAATGCATACCCCATCAGTGCAGCAATGCTTATTCAATACCGCCAGCAGATGGAGACACTGGGGGATAATTTTCTAAGGATTTATACTGATTTTTCCTGTCTGAATTTGTCGCACAGAAAGTTGCAGGCCAAATATGTGTGACATTTCTGCGACTTTAGCTTCTAGAGCATTTTTACAACATTATACATAGGTGCTGAATACATAAAAAGCGACTGTTCAGCGACAGACAAGTCGCATCGGCTGAAAGTAGGCCAGAATGTCAGTCCATGTTGGAGCAGGTTTAGATACAGTCTAAAGCATAGATCTCAAAGTCTGTGCACAGAATTTAGCAAGGGCCTCGCACCTTCTGATGCATCAGGTAGGTGCACAATAGCATAGCCTAACCCTCTGTACTTTGGTCTATATTGATGCGGGACATAGACAGCCAGCTGATGACCAATCCATTAGTGCAATGGATGGCTGGAAGCATTTGTCTTTGCCTTTGCAATACCACAGAAGCAATGCATGGTCAATGTACAGCAATGACACACCTGTGTGAACAGCCAGGAGACCCCCCCCCCATGTTATGTTACATAGTTACATAGTTAGTACGGTCGAAAAAAGACATATGTCCATCACGTTCAACCAGGGAATTAAGGGGTAGGGGTGTGGCGCGATATTGGGGAAGGGATGAGATTTTATATTTCTTCATAAGCATTAATCTTATTTTGTCAATTAGGAACATTCAGCACCCACCCGCTATCAAGGCAGCTGCCTATCATGTCATGCCCTACCTGCACAGGTGTGCTGGCTACTCAAATGATCCAATTAAGGAGGCCATTTAGTCAGCAGCAGCAGAAGTCCTGTGCCTGGACGCTCCAACAGGGGCCAGACACAAGCAGAAGCAGAAGCAGCAGAAGCAGCAGCAGCATCACCTTTTGTTTTTTGGCTGCAGCAGCAGCAAGGCCCACAGGGCTGGCTAGCTGGCTAGCCAGCAAGCAGGTAGCAATGAAAGTAGGAATCTTTCTTTTTAACCCTGTAAGGGGGTGGTGCACTGTACCCGAAGATACTGCCATATCGGGTCAATGCATAGGGCGACGGAAGCAAGCTTCGAAATCGGCCCCAGTTCTCAAAAATCCATTTAATATATGGTCCCCAGATAGGGGACGTATCAGATATTAAACTGATAAGAACAGATACTACACTTGATCTTAGCCAAAAGGCCGAGAAGCGATAACCGTGAAAGGGGCGGGCCCAACAAGGTCCCCTTCATGGGCACTATCACTGCTTGCTGTCAGGGAGGCTGCCAGACAATTTTCCATGCACACTCTGGGCTGGGGGGCAGTCAACCACCAGTACACACAGCAGAACCTAAACCCATACCATTATTGCTAAGCAGCAAGACAGGGGCCCATTGCACTCCCACGGGGCCTTTTTAAATGCAATCCATAACCCGGATTTGCCAGGAACCCTTCTTACTCCTCCTACTTGCATGTGACACTGGGCTTAGGATCTGCATAGGAAACACACACACAAGCACACACCTACCTTTGTTGCCTGCAGATGCCTCCTTGGCTGTCCCCAAACGGTATCAAACCAACACCCACGGGAAGCTGTAAGCATAGAGGACATGCCTGCACCCCATTGGACTTACCTGTGTGGGTTAAATCCGGGTTATTTGACAACCTATGGCGGTGATGGTTCTGCTCAGGCAGAGCAGTGCTGATGCTCCTCATAAAGCTGTCGCTGCTGTGAAGGTTCTAGGTGACATCACAAATCCCTTTGGTTACATACACAACAAAGCTGGGTTGTTGTTGTTTACACTCTGCAAGGCCTGTGGAAGTGAGTGACATCATAGCACTGTAGTTCTGAGGGTTCAAGATGGATGCAACAATCTCCTGTTGCTTCTATGAAGGCCGTAATAGACGACATCACCAAACAGCTCCATAGTCACATACACAGCAAAGGAGAGATGTTGTTTACACCTAGTGATGTCAGTGGTATTGAGTGACATCACAGCACAGTGCTAAGGCTCCTGGGCCTGGACACAGCAGCGGCTGCAATATCTCAACGGAGAATACGTTTATATCTATGTGTGTGTGTGCGCATATATATATATATATATATATATATATATATATATATATATATATATATATATTTCTCCGCCGAAATCACTTTTAAACCCATTTCCACCTTTTTTTCCCTTCTCTTCCTCTTACTTTTTTTTCACGTTTTTTTACGTTTTTCTCCTTTTCGCCTCTTTTCTGGGCGTATTATTCTTCTTTTTCTTCTTTTTTTTCGTCTAATGCATACCCCATCAGTGCAGCAATGCTTATTCAATACCGCCAGCAGATGGAGACACTGGGGGATAATTTTCTAAGGATTTATACTGATTTTTCCTGTCTGAATTTGTCGCACAGAAAGTTGCAGGCCAAATATGTGTGACATTTCTGCGACTTTAGCTTCTAGAGCATTTTTACAACATTATACATAGGTGCTGAATACATAAAAAGCGACTGTTCAGCGACAGACAAGTCGCATCGGCTGAAAGTAGGCCAGAATGTCAGTCCATGTTGGAGCAGGTTTAGATACAGTCTAAAGCATAGATCTCAAAGTCTGTGCACAGAATTTAGCAAGGGCCTCGCACCTTCTGATGCATCAGGTAGGTGCACAATAGCATAGCCTAACCCTCTGTACTTTGGTCTATATTGATGCGGGACATAGACAGCCAGCTGATGACCAATCCATTAGTGCAATGGATGGCTGGAAGCATTTGTCTTTGCCTTTGCAATACCACAGAAGCAATGCATGGTCAATGTACAGCAATGACACACCTGTGTGAACAGCCAGGAGACCCCCCCCCCCCCCCCCCCCCATGTTATGTTACATAGTTACATAGTTAGTACGGTCGAAAAAAGACATATGTCCATCACGTTCAACCAGGGAATTAAGGGGTAGGGGTGTGGCGCGATATTGGGGAAGGGATGAGATTTTATATTTCTTCATAAGCATTAATCTTATTTTGTCAATTAGGAACATTCAGCACCCACCCGCTATCAAGGCAGCTGCCTATCATGTCATGCCCTACCTGCACAGGTGTGCTGGCTACTCAAATGATCCAATTAAGGAGGCCATTTAGTCAGCAGCAGCAGAAGTCCTGTGCCTGGACGCTCCAACAGGGGCCAGACACAAGCAGAAGCAGAAGCAGCAGAAGCAGCAGCAGCACCACCTTTTGTTTTTTGGCTGCAGCAGCAGCAAGGCCCACAGGGCTGGCTAGCTGGCTAGCCAGCAAGCAGGTAGCAATGAAAGTAGGAATCTTTCTTTTTAACCCTGTAAGGGGGTGGTGCACTGTACCCGAAGATACTGCCATATCGGGTCAATGCATAGGGCGACGGAAGCAAGCTTCGAAATCGGCCCCCGTTCTCAAAAATCCATTTAATATATGGTCCCCAGATAGGGGACGTATCAGATATTAAACTGATAAGAACAGATACTACACTTGATCTTAGCCAAAAGGCCGAGAAGCGATAACCGTGAAAGGGGCGGGCCCAACAAGGTCCCCTTCATGGGCACTATCACTGCTTGCTGTCAGGGAGGCTGCCAGACAATTTTCCATGCACACTCTGGGCTGGGGGGCAGTCAACCACCAGTACACACAGCAGAACCTAAACCCATACCATTATTGCTAAGCAGCAAGACAGGGGCCCATTGCACTCCCACGGGGCCTTTTTAAATGCAATCCATAACCCGGATTTGCCAGGAACCCTTCTTACTCCTCCTACTTGCATGTGACACTGGGCTTAGGATCTGCATAGGAAACACACACACAAGCACACACCTACCTTTGTTGCCTGCAGATGCCTCCTTGGCTGTCCCCAAACGGTATCAAACCAACACCCACGGGAAGCTGTAAGCATAGAGGACATGCCTGCACCCCATTGGACTTACCTGTGTGGGTTAAATCCGGGTTATTTGACAACCTATGGCGGTGATGGTTCTGCTCAGGCAGAGCAGTGCTGATGCTCCTCATAAAGCTGTCGCTGCTGTGAAGGTTCTAGGTGACATCACAAATCCCTTTGGTTACATACACAACAAAGCTGGGTTGTTGTTGTTTACACTCTGCAAGGCCTGTGGAAGTGAGTGACATCATAGCACTGTAGTTCTGAGGGTTCAAGATGGATGCAACAATCTCCTGTTGCTTCTATGAAGGCCGTAATAGACGACATCACCAAACAGCTCCATAGTCACATACACAGCAAAGGAGAGATGTTGTTTACACCTAGTGATGTCAGTGGTATTGAGTGACATCACAGCACAGTGCTAAGGCTCCTGGGCCTGGACACAGCAGCGGCTGCAATATCTCAACGGAGAATACGTTTATATCTATGTGTGTGTGTGCGCATATATATATATATATATATATATATATATATATATATATATTTCTCCGCCGAAATCACTTTTAAACCCATTTCCACCTTTTTTTCCCTTCTCTTCCTCTTACTTTTTTTTCACGTTTTTTTACGTTTTTCTCCTTTTCGCCTCTTTTCTGGGCGTATTATTCTTCTTTTTCTTCTTTTTTTTCGTCTAATGCATACCCCATCAGTGCAGCAATGCTTATTCAATACCGCCAGCAGATGGAGACACTGGGGGATAATTTTCTAAGGATTTATACTGATTTTTCCTGTCTGAATTTGTCGCACAGAAAGTTGCAGGCCAAATATGTGTGACATTTCTGCGACTTTAGCTTCTAGAGCATTTTTACAACATTATACATAGGTGCTGAATACATAAAAAGCGACTGTTCAGCGACAGACAAGTCGCATCGGCTGAAAGTAGGCCAGAATGTCAGTCCATGTTGGAGCAGGTTTAGATACAGTCTAAAGCATAGATCTCAAAGTCTGTGCACAGAATTTAGCAAGGGCCTCGCACCTTCTGATGCATCAGGTAGGTGCACAATAGCATAGCCTAACCCTCTGTACTTTGGTCTATATTGATGCGGGACATAGACAGCCAGCTGATGACCAATCCATTAGTGCAATGGATGGCTGGAAGCATTTGTCTTTGCCTTTGCAATACCACAGAAGCAATGCATGGTCAATGTACAGCAATGACACACCTGTGTGAACAGCCAGGAGACCCCCCCCCCCCATGTTATGTTACATAGTTACATAGTTAGTACGATCGAAAAAAGACATATGTCCATCACGTTCAACCAGGGAATTAAGGGGTAGGGGTGTGGCGCGATATTGGGGAAGGGATGAGATTTTATATTTCTTCATAAGCATTAATCTTATTTTGTCAATTAGGAACATTCAGCACCCACCCGCTATCAAGGCAGCTGCCTATCATGTCATGCCCTACCTGCACAGGTGTGCTGGCTACTCAAATGATCCAATTAAGGAGGCCATTTAGTCAGCAGCAGCAGAAGTCCTGTGCCTGGACGCTCCAACAGGGGCCAGACACAAGCAGAAGCAGAAGCAGCAGAAGCAGCAGCAGCACCACCTTTTGTTTTTTGGCTGCAGCAGCAGCAAGGCCCACAGGGCTGGCTAGCTGGCTAGCCAGCAAGCAGGTAGCAATGAAAGTAGGAATCTTTCTTTTTAACCCTGTAAGGGGGTGGTGCACTGTACCCGAAGATACTGCCATATCGGGTCAATGCATAGGGCGACGGAAGCAAGCTTCGAAATCGGCCCCCGTTCTCAAAAATCCATTTAATATATGGTCCCCAGATAGGGGACGTATCAGATATTAAACTGATAAGAACAGATTTTTTACATTTTTATTGAAAAAACTCAAAAACTTAAATACATCACAAGAAATTTTTACAATATATCAAATACTGTTTTCCATAAATGTAAATTCCACATAGCTAATGCTTTTTTCTGCCCATATCTCTTTTTATCAATTAAATAGTACAAGTAAACTTCACTGTATATCATCTTCAAACATTCTTTTTCACAAATAAAATCTCTTTTGAAGACAAGGATATTACGAACTTTCCATAATACATTTTTTGTACAGTTGATAAAAATCCACAAAATTCTCTCTTTTTCTTTCGTAACTCCATCACTTTTGCCATATAAAACAACTTCATGATTTAAAACTTTTAGACCTGTTAGGAATTTCAATAAAGAACCAATTAGTCTAAAAACCTTTTGTGCAAAATAACAATTCCAGAAAAGGTGCAAAACAGTTTCATCTATATTGCAATTTTCCCGGGGACAGACACATACAGCATTTAGACCTCTTCTATATTGGAAAAATCTTACCGGAAGACACTCATGGATAATCATCCATGCTAAATCCTTGTGCTCATTAAAAAGATATGGCTCGTTTACCTTTTTCCATATTTGTACACACCTATTATAAGAAAAATTAGAGACCATACATATTTCTTCTTGCAAATTTAACTGTACTTCTATCTTGCGAGCATCCCTCAAGGTTAACAAGTCAAAGTCTTTAAGGTTATACATACGTATAATTTTTTCTAAGATGGCATAATGTTTAGGCGGAGTTAAAAGTACAGGAGAAGATAATGATAAAAACACCCATTCTCTTTTTCTAAAAATATGTCCCGCAGAGTACTTTAAAAAACAGGACCATACACTTTTCATAAAAAGTCCCCTAAAACACCAACTAAAAAACCTTAAGTATAAAAATTTTCTAATACAGGGAACCTGTTTTCCTCCATTTTTTTGTGACTTATACATAGTATCTCTTTTTAATTTTTCTGCTTTAGAACTCCATAGAAACTCAAAGAGAATCCTCTGAAGTTGCCTAGACATAAGTTCATTAGGAGGATAAATCATATTTAAATAGAGCATAATGGGTATTAGCATAGCCTTAATCACCAAAATTTTACCTTCTAAGGATAATTTCCTAAGGGACCAAAAGTCTACCTTTTTCTTTACCTTTTCTTTTACCATTAGCCAACTTTCCTCACCATTGTTATTTTTATCAAAGATGACTCCAAGGATTTTTATTTTTTCTGACTGTAATTTTAGGTTTGGTATTTGCACGTTTTCCCATTTACCTATATAAAAACAGTCACATTTAGATAAATTAAGTTTAAAAGCAGAAGCTTTACAAAAGAAATCAGTAACATCAACAACTCTTTGTAAAGAGAAGGCACTTTCACAAAAAACATTAATATCATCCATATAGCCACACACTTTAAGGGTGGCATTATTACCTCCAGGAACTGGCACTCCTTTTATTATTTTATCATTCCTTATTAAGTTTAACAGAGGTTCTATTGCACATATAAACAGTATAGGAGACAGAGGGCAGCCTTGCTTTACCCCTGATGATAAATTAATAAAATCTGTAAGGAAACCATTTATTAAAATCCTGCTAAAAGAACCTTTATATAAGAGAGCAATTTGCTTAATAAATATGTTAGGAAAACCCATGCGTTGTAAAACCATCCATAAAAAACAATGTGATACTCTATCGAACGCTTTATGAAAATCTAGAGATAGAATGGCTAGATTTTGATTCCGCTCTTGCTGATACCATATGACGTCCCTAATAGCATTTAAAGGTTCAGCTACACTCCTTCCTGGGACACCACATACCTGATCCACATGGATGACCTTGTACAAAAACGGCTTCATTCTGTTAACAAAAATTTTTGACATAATCTTATAATCAACATTAAGAAGCGTAATTGGTCTCCAATTTTCTAAGCTGTTCCTATCCCCCTTTTTGGGGATCAGAGACACTATACCACTCCTCCAAGATAAAGGTAGAACATCAGAATTAAAAGCCTCCTTAAAAATATTAAGCAAATCATCTTTAAAAATCTCCCAAAAGGTTTTATAAAACTCTACAGGAAGTCCATCAGAACCTGGTGTTTTACCTGTGGATAAACTTTTAGCAGCAATTTCTAATTCTTGGCATCTTACTTCTGTGCAAAGTGCATCTTGGTCCTCCTTACTTAAACCACAATCTAAAGTGCTTAGGAGAAAATTAGCAGCAGATATATCAATGGGTTTCTCATTAAACAGATCTTGATAAAAGGATTTAGCTTTGGATAACATTCCTACATTAGTAGTTTCATCCTCAATGTTAATCATTAACTTTTTTGTTTCCATTACCTTTTTAAAAAAGAATCTTGTACACTTTTCATCCTTCTCTTTACATTCAACTTTGGAGTTAAAAATTATTTCTTTCCCTTTGTTAGTTATAGCCTTCTGAATATCACTTTTAACACTTAAAATCAGATCGTCTACATATACACCCAGCTCTTTGAGTTGATAATAGGTTTGTAGTTTTGTGTTAAGATCTCTATACCATTTCAATTTCTCTTTTGTTTTTTTAACACCCATCTTAATAAAATACTCTTTAAATTTTACCTTGCAGAATTCCCACCATGCTAAAAGAGAATTAAAATTAGTCCTTGAGTTCTGCAATTTTTTAAAAAGATAGATAAAATTACATTTAATTTCTTCATCTTCAAGCAAAGAGACATTCAGACGCCAGACTCCTTTGGCTCTGCAAACCCCATCAAACTTACATGTAGCAGATAAAATCTTATGATCTGAAAAAAAGGTAGAAGTCAATTGCATATTCCCATAAAATGCAAATCCAGAAGCAAAAATATAATCAATCCTTGACATATAAAGGCTATTCCCCCAGGTATACCCAGGGTCATTAGGGAAAGAGGTTCTCCACAAATCTTTTAAATTAAAATCAACTATAAAATCCTTTAGTTGTTTTTCAGTCTTATCTTTCCTTTGTTCAGATCCTCCAGCCCGCTCCTCTCCTGCCATTATACAATTAAAATCACCAGCGATGATAAGCGGGGATGAACCCGGTAAATAAAACTGAATTTTCTCTAATAAATCAGATCTTTCATCCTTATCTGGAGAGGCATATACATTTAAAAGTCTCATATTCATGTCATTATAAATAATATGAACGAGCAGGGCTCTACCGGGTACAATGTCTGTGAAGGAGGTAACTTTATACTCACTGCTCTTGAACAGTATGCCAACACCAGTCACTTTCCTCTCATTATCCCCTGACCACACAGACGGGCCAAGAGTCCATTCAGATCTCAAAGATGAATAATTGATATCATAATCAATGGCACATTCCTGTAAAAATAAAATGTCTGTAGGCAAAGAAGACAAGAAAGAAAATAAAGCAGCCCTCCTCTCTGGGCTCTTCAAACTCCTCACATTGAAGGAGGAGATATTAACACTTGGTAGCTCCTGGGTCATTCATTATCCTCAGACAAAGAACCCCAATCTGTAGGTGGTGACACAAATTCCTCAATATTAACAGGGTCGGATGCTGTTATAACCTTTTGGCAGACAATCTCCACGTTCCCCTCGTCCGCACTAACTCGACCACTCCTTTTGATGTTAAGGCCCTTTTCCTCTTTCCGGTCTCTGCTTTTCCTCTTTCGCCGTTCTTCTACATCCATCTCCTCTGTATCCCTTCTGGGCGGTCCAGGACCCTCAACTTCCATGAGAGGAGAACCCCTCACTTCTGTCTCAGGTCCCACGACCTTCCCCGGGGACACAATGCTTTTGGAGACATGAGCCACAGCAGGTATCACAGGAATTCCGGTAGCAGAAGACTCAGGCATCACTTTCAGGGTGTGGGTCTTAGGCACAGGCACAGCATCCATGGAGCTCTTCCTCATCGAGGGACCAGCCGACGTAGCCACAATATTGGCCCAGGAGCGTTGAGGACAATCCTTAAAAGCGTGTCCTTTCTGCTTACACACATTACACAGAATCTCATTTTGACAGTCCAAAGTGGTGTGGCCTTTTTGGCCACATCTTTTGCAAATAACCACTTCCTCTTTGCAAGATTCTTGTGTATGACCATATTCATGGCATTTCCTGCAATAATACGGCATCCCAGGGTAGAATAAATAGCCACGTTTACGCCCAATTAAAAAATTTGCAGGTGGGCGACACAGACCTCCAATTCCTCTCACATCTTCTCTGAACTTAACAGCAAACTTATGCTTTCCAGTCCAAAAGTCCATTGCATTCATTATTTTATGAGAGTATTTGACTTCCGCACAATATTGGTTTAAAAATAAGACAATGTCTCTTATATCCACGTATGGATCGTGCATAGTAACCACCAGTGGAACATCGCCATTAGAATATAGAGCAATGAAAACAAGTCCTTTCATATCCTCCTCATTGGCAAGCTCCCGAACTTTCTCAAACATATGGTCACATGCAGATGCGGAAGTCAAGGTAAGAATGAAAAGTCCTTTACCTGGGTCTTTTAGGCAAAACACATCTTCTCTCTGAATGTGCAATAAATCCAGCATAATTCTCTTCACAAAAAATTCCAAAGTCATCTTCTCCTTTTTCTCCTCATCCACTTCAATACGGAAGGTGTTCTTAATCCGAGTTTCAGTATGCGCAGCAAACCTAAGGGTCGCCATGGGGGATCGCCTTCCCGTTCTTTGTAAGTCCTCCTCCTATAGCAGCATGAGGCTTAAGACGGCTAAAAAACCGCCGATGCCTCAAGGCCGAAGGTTCGACGAACTCAGAGCCCCTTGACAAGATACAAGATCTTAGCCAAAAGGCCGAGAAGCGATAACCGTGAAAGGGGCGGGCCCAACAAGGTCCCCTTCATGGGCACTATCACTGCTTGCTGTCAGGGAGGCTGCCAGACAATTTTCCATGCACACTCTGGGCTGGGGGGCAGTCAACCACCAGTACACACAGCAGAACCTAAACCCATACCATTATTGCTAAGCAGCAAGACAGGGGCCCATTGCACTCCCACGGGGCCTTTTTAAATGCAATCCATAACCCGGATTTGCCAGGAACCCTTCTTACTCCTCCTACTTGCATGTGACACTGGGCTTAGGATCTGCATAGGAAACACACACACAAGCACACACCTACCTTTGTTGCCTGCAGATGCCTCCTTGGCTGTCCCCAAACGGTATCAAACCAACACCCACGGGAAGCTGTAAGCATAGAGGACATGCCTGCACCCCATTGGACTTACCTGTGTGGGTTAAATCCGGGTTATTTGACAACCTATGGCGGTGATGGTTCTGCTCAGGCAGAGCAGTGCTGATGCTCCTCATAAAGCTGTCGCTGCTGTGAAGGTTCTAGGTGACATCACAATCCCTATGGTTACATACACAACAAAGCTGGGTTGTTGTTGTTTACACTCTGCAAGGCCTGTGGAAGTGAGTGACATCATAGCACTGTAGTTCTGAGGGTTCTAGATGGATGCAACAATCTCCTGTTGCTTCTATGAAGGCCATAATAGACGACATCACCAAACAGCTCCATAGTCACATACACAGCAAAGGAGAGATGTTGTTTACACCTAGTGATGTCAGTGGTATTGAGTGACATCACAGCACAGTGCTAAGGCTCCTGGGCCTGGACACAGCAGCGGCTGCAATATCTCAACGGAGAATACGTTTATATATATGTGTGTGTGTGCGCGTATATATATATATATATATATATATATATATATATATATATATATATTTCTCCGCCGAAATCACTTTTAAACCCATTTCCACCTTTTTTTCCCTTCTCTTCCTCTTACTTTTTTTTCACGTTTTTTTACGTTTTTCTCCTTTTCGCCTCTTTTCTGGGCGTATTATTCTTCTTTTTCTTCTTTTTTTTCGTCTAATGCATACCCCATCAGTGCAGCAATGCTTATTCAATACCGCCAGCAGATGGAGACACTGGGGGATAATTTTCTAAGGATTTATACTGATTTTTCCTGTCTGAATTTGTCGCACAGAAAGTTGCAGGCCAAATATGTGTGACATTTCTGCGACTTTAGCTTCTAGAGCATTTTTACAACATTATACATAGGTGCTGAATACATAAAAAGCGACTGTTCAGCGACAGACAAGTCGCATCGGCTGAAAGTAGGCCAGAATGTCAGTCCATGTTGGAGCAGGTTTAGATACAGTCTAAAGCATAGATCTCAAAGTCTGTGCACAGAATTTAGCAAGGGCCTCGCACCTTCTGATGCATCAGGTAGGTGCACTATAGCATAGCCTAACCCTCTGTACTTTGGTCTATATTGATGCGGGACATAGACAGCCAGCTGATGACCAATCCATTAGTGCAATGGATGGCTGGAAGCATTTGTCTTTGCCTTTGCAATACCACAGAAGCAATGCATGGTCAATGTACAGCAATGACACACCTGTGTGAACAGCCAGGAGACCCCCCCATGTTATGTTACATAGTTACATAGTTAGTACGGTCGAAAAAAGACATATGTCCATCAAGTTCAACCAGGGAATTAAGGGGTAGGGGTGTGGCGCGATATTGGGGAAGGGATAAGATTTTATATTTCTTCATAAGCATTAATCTTATTTTGTCAATTAGGAACATTCAGCACCCACCCGCTATCAAGGCAGCTGCCTATCATGTCATGCCCTACCTGCACAGGTGTGCTGGCTACTCAAATGATCCAATTAAGGAGGCCATTTAGTCAGCAGCAGCAGAAGTCCTGTGCCTGGACGCTCCAACAGCGGCCAGACACAAGCAGAAGCAGCAGAAGCAGCAGCAGCACCACCTTTTGTTTTTTGGCTGCAGCAGCAGCAGCAGCAGCAGCAAGGCCCACAGGGCTGGCTAGCTGGCTAGCCAGCAAGCAGGTAGCAATGAAAGTAGGAATCTTTCTTTTTAACCCTGTAAGGGGGTGGTGCACTGTACCCGAAGATACTGCCATATCGGGTCAATGCATAGGGCGACGGAAGCAAGCTTCGAAATCGGCCCCCGTTCTCAAAAATCCATTTAATATATGGTCCCCAGATAGGGGACGTATCAGATATTAAACTGATAAGAACAGATACTACACTTGATCTTAGCCAAAAGGCCGAGAAGCGATAACCGTGAAAGGGGCGGGCCCAACAAGGTCCCCTTCATGGGCACTATCACTGCTTGCTGTCAGGGAGGCTGCCAGACAATTTTCCATGCACACTCTGGGCTGGGGGGCAGTCAACCACCAGTACACACAGCAGAACCTAAACCCATACCATTATTGCTAAGCAGCAAGACAGGGGCCCATTGCACTCCCACGGGGCCTTTTTAAATGCAATCCATAACCCGGATTTGCCAGGAACCCTTCTTACTCCTCCTACTTGCATGTGACACTGGGCTTAGGATCTGCATAGGAAACACACACACAAGCACACACCTACCTTTGTTGCCTGCAGATGCCTCCTTGGCTGTCCCCAAACGGTATCAAACCAACACCCACGGGAAGCTGTAAGCATAGAGGACATGCCTGCACCCCATTGGACTTACCTGTGTGGGTTAAATCCGGGTTATTTGACAACCTATGGCGGTGATGGTTCTGCTCAGGCAGAGCAGTGCTGATGCTCCTCATAAAGCTGTCGCTGCTGTGAAGGTTCTAGGTGACATCACAATCCCTATGGTTACATACACAACAAAGCTGGGTTGTTGTTGTTTACACTCTGCAAGGCCTGTGGAAGTGAGTGACATCATAGCACTGTAGTTCTGAGGGTTCTAGATGGATGCAACAATCTCCTGTTGCTTCTATGAAGGCCATAATAGACGACATCACCAAACAGCTCCATAGTCACATACACAGCAAAGGAGAGATGTTGTTTACACCTAGTGATGTCAGTGGTATTGAGTGACATCACAGCACAGTGCTAAGGCTCCTGGGCCTGGACACAGCAGCGGCTGCAATATCTCAACGGAGAATACGTTTATATATATGTGTGTGTGTGCGCGTATATATATATATATATATATATTTCTCCGCCGAAATCACTTTTAAACCCATTTCCACCTTTTTTTCCCTTCTCTTCCTCTTACTTTTTTTTCACGTTTTTTTACGTTTTTCTCCTTTTCGCCTCTTTTCTGGGCGTATTATTCTTCTTTTTCTTCTTTTTTTTTCGTCTAATGCATACCCCATCAGTGCAGCAATGCTTATTCAATACCGCCAGCAGATGGAGACACTGGGGGATAATTTTCTAAGGATTTATACTGATTTTTCCTGTCTGAATTTGTCGCACAGAAAGTTGCAGGCCAAATATGTGTGACATTTCTGCGACTTTAGCTTCTAGAGCATTTTTACAACATTATACATAGGTGCTGAATACATAAAAAGCGACTGTTCAGCGACAGACAAGTCGCATCGGCTGAAAGTAGGCCAGAATGTCAGTCCATGTTGGAGCAGGTTTAGATACAGTCTAAAGCATAGATCTCAAAGTCTGTGCACAGAATTTAGCAAGGGCCTCGCACCTTCTGATGCATCAGGTAGGTGCACTATAGCATAGCCTAACCCTCTGTACTTTGGTCTATATTGATGCGGGACATAGACAGCCAGCTGATGACCAATCCATTAGTGCAATGGATGGCTGGAAGCATTTGTCTTTGCCTTTGCAATACCACAGAAGCAATGCATGGTCAATGTACAGCAATGACACACCTGTGTGAACAGCCAGGAGACCCCCCCATGTTATGTTACATAGTTACATAGTTAGTACGGTCGAAAAAAGACATATGTCCATCAAGTTCAACCAGGGAATTAAGGGGTAGGGGTGTGGCGCGATATTGGGGAAGGGATGAGATTTTATATTTCTTCATAAGCATTAATCTTATTTTGTCAATTAGGAACATTCAGCACCCACCCGCTATCAAGGCAGCTGCCTATCATGTCATGCCCTACCTGCACAGGTGTGCTGGCTACTCAAATGATCCAATTAAGGAGGCCATTTAGTCAGCAGCAGCAGAAGTCCTGTGCCTGGACGCTCCAACAGCGGCCAGACACAAGCAGAAGCAGCAGAAGCAGCAGCAGCACCACCTTTTGTTTTTTGGCTGCAGCAGCAGCAGCAGCAGCAGCAGCAGCAAGGCCCACAGGGCTGGCTAGCTGGCTAGCCAGCAAGCAGGTAGCAATGAAAGTAGGAATCTTTCTTTTTAACCCTGTAAGGGGGTGGTGCACTGTACCCGAAGATACTGCCATATCGGGTCAATGCATAGGGCGACGGAAGCAAGCTTCGAAATCGGCCCCCGTTCTCAAAAATCCATTTAATATATGGTCCCCAGATAGGGGACGTATCAGATATTAAACTGATAAGAACAGATACTACACTTGATCTTAGCCAAAAGGCCGAGAAGCGATAACCGTGAAAGGGGCGGGCCCAACAAGGTCCCCTTCATGGGCACTATCACTGCTTGCTGTCAGGGAGGCTGCCAGACAATTTTCCATGCACACTCTGGGCTGGGGGGCAGTCAACCACCAGTACACACAGCAGAACCTAAACCCATACCATTATTGCTAAGCAGCAAGACAGGGGCCCATTGCACTCCCACGGGGCCTTTTTAAATGCAATCCATAACCCGGATTTGCCAGGAACCCTTCTTACTCCTCCTACTTGCATGTGACACTGGGCTTAGGATCTGCATAGGAAACACACACACAAGCACACACCTACCTTTGTTGCCTGCAGATGCCTCCTTGGCTGTCCCCAAACGGTATCAAACCAACACCCACGGGAAGCTGTAAGCATAGAGGACATGCCTGCACCCCATTGGACTTACCTGTGTGGGTTAAATCCGGGTTATTTGACAACCTATGGCGGTGATGGTTCTGCTCAGGCAGAGCAGTGCTGATGCTCCTCATAAAGCTGTCGCTGCTGTGAAGGTTCTAGGTGACATCACAATCCCTATGGTTACATACACAACAAAGCTGGGTTGTTGTTGTTTACACTCTGCAAGGCCTGTGGAAGTGAGTGACATCATAGCACTGTAGTTCTGAGGGTTCTAGATGGATGCAACAATCTCCTGTTGCTTCTATGAAGGCCATAATAGACGACATCACCAAACAGCTCCATAGTCACATACACAGCAAAGGAGAGATGTTGTTTACACCTAGTGATGTCAGTGGTATTGAGTGACATCACAGCACAGTGCTAAGGCTCCTGGGCCTGGACACAGCAGCGGCTGCAATATCTCAACGGAGAATACGTTTATATATATGTGTGTGTGTGCGCGTATATATATATATATATATATATATATATATATATATATATATATATATATCTCCGCCGAAATCACTTTTAAACCCATTTCCACCTTTTTTTCCCTTCTCTTCCTCTTACTTTTTTTTCACGTTTTTTTACGTTTTTCTCCTTTTCGCCTCTTTTCTGGGCGTATTATTCTTCTTTTTCTTCTTTTTTTTCGTCTAATGCATACCCCATCAGTGCAGCAATGCTTATTCAATACCGCCAGCAGATGGAGACACTGGGGGATAATTTTCTAAGGATTTATACTGATTTTTCCTGTCTGAATTTGTCGCACAGAAAGTTGCAGGCCAAATATGTGTGACATTTCTGCGACTTTAGCTTCTAGAGCATTTTTACAACATTATACATAGGTGCTGAATACATAAAAAGCGACTGTTCAGCGACAGACAAGTCGCATCGGCTGAAAGTAGGCCAGAATGTCAGTCCATGTTGGAGCAGGTTTAGATACAGTCTAAAGCATAGATCTCAAAGTCTGTGCACAGAATTTAGCAAGGGCCTCGCACCTTCTGATGCATCAGGTAGGTGCACTATAGCATAGCCTAACCCTCTGTACTTTGGTCTATATTGATGCGGGACATAGACAGCCAGCTGATGACCAATCCATTAGTGCAATGGATGGCTGGAAGCATTTGTCTTTGCCTTTGCAATACCACAGAAGCAATGCATGGTCAATGTACAGCAATGACACACCTGTGTGAACAGCCAGGAGACCCCCCCATGTTATGTTACATAGTTACATAGTTAGTACGGTCGAAAAAAGACATATGTCCATCAAGTTCAACCAGGGAATTAAGGGGTAGGGGTGTGGCGCGATATTGGGGAAGGGATGAGATTTTATATTTCTTCATAAGCATTAATCTTATTTTGTCAATTAGGAACATTCAGCACCCACCCGCTATCAAGGCAGCTGCCTATCATGTCATGCCCTACCTGCACAGGTGTGCTGGCTACTCAAATGATCCAATTAAGGAGGCCATTTAGTCAGCAGCAGCAGAAGTCCTGTGCCTGGACGCTCCAACAGCGGCCAGACACAAGCAGAAGCAGCAGAAGCAGCAGCAGCACCACCTTTTGTTTTTTGGCTGCAGCAGCAGCAGCAGCAGCAGCAAGGCCCACAGGGCTGGCTAGCTGGCTAGCCAGCAAGCAGGTAGCAATGAAAGTAGGAATCTTTCTTTTTAACCCTGTAAGGGGGTGGTGCACTGTACCCGAAGATACTGCCATATCGGGTCAATGCATAGGGCGACGGAAGCAAGCTTCGAAATCGGCCCCCGTTCTCAAAAATCCATTTAATATATGGTCCCCAGATAGGGGACGTATCAGATATTAAACTGATAAGAACAGATACTACACTTGATCTTAGCCAAAAGGCCGAGAAGCGATAACCGTGAAAGGGGCGGGCCCAACAAGGTCCCCTTCATGGGCACTATCACTGCTTGCTGTCAGGGAGGCTGCCAGACAATTTTCCATGCACACTCTGGGCTGGGGGGCAGTCAACCACCAGTACACACAGCAGAACCTAAACCCATACCATTATTGCTAAGCAGCAAGACAGGGGCCCATTGCACTCCCACGGGGCCTTTTTAAATGCAATCCATAACCCGGATTTGCCAGGAACCCTTCTTACTCCTCCTACTTGCATGTGACACTGGGCTTAGGATCTGCATAGGAAACACACACACAAGCACACACCTACCTTTGTTGCCTGCAGATGCCTCCTTGGCTGTCCCCAAACGGTATCAAACCAACACCCACGGGAAGCTGTAAGCATAGAGGACATGCCTGCACCCCATTGGACTTACCTGTGTGGGTTAAATCCGGGTTATTTGACAACCTATGGCGGTGATGGTTCTGCTCAGGCAGAGCAGTGCTGATGCTCCTCATAAAGCTGTCGCTGCTGTGAAGGTTCTAGGTGACATCACAATCCCTATGGTTACATACACAACAAAGCTGGGTTGTTGTTGTTTACACTCTGCAAGGCCTGTGGAAGTGAGTGACATCATAGCACTGTAGTTCTGAGGGTTCTAGATGGATGCAACAATCTCCTGTTGCTTCTATGAAGGCCATAATAGACGACATCACCAAACAGCTCCATAGTCACATACACAGCAAAGGAGAGATGTTGTTTACACCTAGTGATGTCAGTGGTATTGAGTGACATCACAGCACAGTGCTAAGGCTCCTGGGCCTGGACACAGCAGCGGCTGCAATATCTCAACGGAGAATACGTTTATATATATGTGTGTGTGTGCGCGTATATATATATATATATATATATATATATATATATATATATATATTTCTCCGCCGAAATCACTTTTAAACCCATTTCCACCTTTTTTTCCCTTCTCTTCCTCTTACTTTTTTTTCACGTTTTTTTACGTTTTTCTCCTTTTCGCCTCTTTTCTGGGCGTATTATTCTTCTTTTTCTTCTTTTTTTTCGTCTAATGCATACCCCATCAGTGCAGCAATGCTTATTCAATACCGCCAGCAGATGGAGACACTGGGGGATAATTTTCTAAGGATTTATACTGATTTTTCCTGTCTGAATTTGTCGCACAGAAAGTTGCAGGCCAAATATGTGTGACATTTCTGCGACTTTAGCTTCTAGAGCATTTTTACAACATTATACATAGGTGCTGAATACATAAAAAGCGACTGTTCAGCGACAGACAAGTCGCATCGGCTGAAAGTAGGCCAGAATGTCAGTCCATGTTGGAGCAGGTTTAGATACAGTCTAAAGCATAGATCTCAAAGTCTGTGCACAGAATTTAGCAAGGGCCTCGCACCTTCTGATGCATCAGGTAGGTGCACTATAGCATAGCCTAACCCTCTGTACTTTGGTCTATATTGATGCGGGACATAGACAGCCAGCTGATGACCAATCCATTAGTGCAATGGATGGCTGGAAGCATTTGTCTTTGCCTTTGCAATACCACAGAAGCAATGCATGGTCAATGTACAGCAATGACACACCTGTGTGAACAGCCAGGAGACCCCCCCATGTTATGTTACATAGTTACATAGTTAGTACGGTCGAAAAAAGACATATGTCCATCAAGTTCAACCAGGGAATTAAGGGGTAGGGGTGTGGCGCGATATTGGGGAAGGGATGAGATTTTATATTTCTTCATAAGCATTAATCTTATTTTGTCAATTAGGAACATTCAGCACCCACCCGCTATCAAGGCAGCTGCCTATCATGTCATGCCCTACCTGCACAGGTGTGCTGGCTACTCAAATGATCCAATTAAGGAGGCCATTTAGTCAGCAGCAGCAGAAGTCCTGTGCCTGGACGCTCCAACAGCGGCCAGACACAAGCAGAAGCAGCAGAAGCAGCAGCAGCACCACCTTTTGTTTTTTGGCTGCAGCAGCAGCAGCAGCAGCAAGGCCAACAGGGCTGGCTAGCTGGCTAGCCAGCAAGCAGGTAGCAATGAAAGTAGGAATCTTTCTTTTTAACCCTGTAAGGGGGTGGTGCACTGTACCCGAAGATACTGCCATATCGGGTCAATGCATAGGGCGACGGAAGCAAGCTTCGAAATCGGCCCCCGTTCTCAAAAATCCATTTAATATATGGTCCCCAGATAGGGGACGTATCAGATATTAAACTGATAAGAACAGATACTACACTTGATCTTAGCCAAAAGGCCGAGAAGCGATAACCGTGAAAGGGGCGGGCCCAACAAGGTCCCCTTCATGGGCACTATCACTGCTTGCTGTCAGGGAGGCTGCCAGACAATTTTCCATGCACACTCTGGGCTGGGGGGCAGTCAACCACCAGTACACACAGCAGAACCTAAACCCATACCATTATTGCTAAGCAGCAAGACAGGGGCCCATTGCACTCCCACGGGGCCTTTTTAAATGCAATCCATAACCCGGATTTGCCAGGAACCCTTCTTACTCCTCCTACTTGCATGTGACACTGGGCTTAGGATCTGCATAGGAAACACACACACAAGCACACACCTACCTTTGTTGCCTGCAGATGCCTCCTTGGCTGTCCCCAAACGGTATCAAACCAACACCCACGGGAAGCTGTAAGCATAGAGGACATGCCTGCACCCCATTGGACTTACCTGTGTGGGTTAAATCCGGGTTATTTGACAACCTATGGCGGTGATGGTTCTGCTCAGGCAGAGCAGTGCTGATGCTCCTCATAAAGCTGTCGCTGCTGTGAAGGTTCTAGGTGACATCACAATCCCTATGGTTACATACACAACAAAGCTGGGTTGTTGTTGTTTACACTCTGCAAGGCCTGTGGAAGTGAGTGACATCATAGCACTGTAGTTCTGAGGGTTCTAGATGGATGCAACAATCTCCTGTTGCTTCTATGAAGGCCATAATAGACGACATCACCAAACAGCTCCATAGTCACATACACAGCAAAGGAGAGATGTTGTTTACACCTAGTGATGTCAGTGGTATTGAGTGACATCACAGCACAGTGCTAAGGCTCCTGGGCCTGGACACAGCAGCGGCTGCAATATCTCAACGGAGAATACGTTTATATATATGTGTGTGTGTGCGCGTATATATATATATATATATATATATATATATATATATATATATATATATTTCTCCGCCGAAATCACTTTTAAACCCATTTCCACCTTTTTTTCCCTTCTCTTCCTCTTACTTTTTTTTCACGTTTTTTTACGTTTTTCTCCTTTTCGCCTCTTTTCTGGGCGTATTATTCTTCTTTTTCTTCTTTTTTTTCGTCTAATGCATACCCCATCAGTGCAGCAATGCTTATTCAATACCGCCAGCAGATGGAGACACTGGGGGATAATTTTCTAAGGATTGATACTGATTTTTCCTGTCTGAATTTGTCGCACAGAAAGTTGCAGGCCAAATATGTGTGACATTTCTGCGACTTTAGCTTCTAGAGCATTTTTACAACATTATACATAGGTGCTGAATACATAAAAAGCGACTGTTCAGCGACAGACAAGTCGCATCGGCTGAAAGTAGGCCAGAATGTCAGTCCATGTTGGAGCAGGTTTAGATACAGTCTAAAGCATAGATCTCAAAGTCTGTGCACAGAATTTAGCAAGGGCCTCGCACCTTCTGATGCATCAGGTAGGTGCACTATAGCATAGCCTAACCCTCTGTACTTTGGTCTATATTGATGCGGGACATAGACAGCCAGCTGATGACCAATCCATTAGTGCAATGGATGGCTGGAAGCATTTGTCTTTGCCTTTGCAATACCACAGAAGCAATGCATGGTCAATGTACAGCAATGACACACCTGTGTGAACAGCCAGGAGACCCCCCCATGTTATGTTACATAGTTACATAGTTAGTACGGTCGAAAAAAGACATATGTCCATCAAGTTCAACCAGGGAATTAAGGGGTAGGGGTGTGGCGCGATATTGGGGAAGGGATGAGATTTTATATTTCTTCATAAGCATTAATCTTATTTTGTCAATTAGGAACATTCAGCACCCACCCGCTATCAAGGCAGCTGCCTATCATGTCATGCCCTACCTGCACAGGTGTGCTGGCTACTCAAATGATCCAATTAAGGAGGCCATTTAGTCAGCAGCAGCAGAAGTCCTGTGCCTGGACGCTCCAACAGCGGCCAGACACAAGCAGAAGCAGCAGAAGCAGCAGCAGCACCACCTTTTGTTTTTTGGCTGCAGCAGCAGCAGCAGCAGCAGCAAGGCCCACAGGGCTGGCTAGCTGGCTAGCCAGCAAGCAGGTAGCAATGAAAGTAGGAATCTTTCTTTTTAACCCTGTAAGGGGGTGGTGCACTGTACCCGAAGATACTGCCATATCGGGTCAATGCATAGGGCGACGGAAGCAAGCTTCGAAATCGGCCCCCGTTCTCAAAAATCCATTTAATATATGGTCCCCAGATAGGGGACGTATCAGATATTAAACTGATAAGAACAGATACTACACTTGATCTTAGCCAAAAGGCCGAGAAGCGATAACCGTGAAAGGGGCGGGCCCAACAAGGTCCCCTTCATGGGCACTATCACGGCTTGCTGTCAGGGAGGCTGCCAGACAATTTTCCATGCACACTCTGGGCTGGGGGGCAGTCAACCACCAGTACACACAGCAGAACCTAAACCCATACCATTATTGCTAAGCAGCAAGACAGGGGCCCATTGCACTCCCACGGGGCCTTTTTAAATGCAATCCATAACCCGGATTTGCCAGGAACCCTTCTTACTCCTCCTACTTGCATGTGACACTGGGCTTAGGATCTGCATAGGAAACACACACACAAGCACACACCTACCTTTGTTGCCTGCAGATGCCTCCTTGGCTGTCCCCAAACGGTATCAAACCAACACCCACGGGAAGCTGTAAGCATAGAGGACATGCCTGCACCCCATTGGACTTACCTGTGTGGGTTAAATCCGGGTTATTTGACAACCTATGGCGGTGATGGTTCTGCTCAGGCAGAGCAGTGCTGATGCTCCTCATAAAGCTGTCGCTGCTGTGAAGGTTCTAGGTGACATCACAATCCCTATGGTTACATACACAACAAAGCTGGGTTGTTGTTGTTTACACTCTGCAAGGCCTGTGGAAGTGAGTGACATCATAGCACTGTAGTTCTGAGGGTTCTAGATGGATGCAACAATCTCCTGTTGCTTCTATGAAGGCCATAATAGACGACATCACCAAACAGCTCCATAGTCACATACACAGCAAAGGAGAGATGTTGTTTACACCTAGTGATGTCAGTGGTATTGAGTGACATCACAGCACAGTGCTAAGGCTCCTGGGCCTGGACACAGCAGCGGCTGCAATATCTCAACGGAGAATACGTTTATATATATGTGTGTGTGTGCGCGTATATATATATATATATATATATATATATATATATATTTCTCCGCCGAAATCACTTTTAAACCCATTTCCACCTTTTTTTCCCTTCTCTTCCTCTTACTTTTTTTTCACGTTTTTTTACGTTTTTCTCCTTTTCGCCTCTTTTCTGGGCGTATTATTCTTCTTTTTCTTCTTTTTTTTCGTCTAATGCATACCCCATCAGTGCAGCAATGCTTATTCAATACCGCCAGCAGATGGAGACACTGGGGGATAATTTTCTAAGGATTTATACTGATTTTTCCTGTCTGAATTTGTCGCACAGAAAGTTGCAGGCCAAATATGTGTGACATTTCTGCGACTTTAGCTTCTAGAGCATTTTTACAACATTATACATAGGTGCTGAATACATAAAAAGCGACTGTTCAGCGACAGACAAGTCGCATCGGCTGAAAGTAGGCCAGAATGTCAGTCCATGTTGGAGCAGGTTTAGATACAGTCTAAAGCATAGATCTCAAAGTCTGTGCACAGAATTTAGCAAGGGCCTCGCACCTTCTGATGCATCAGGTAGGTGCACTATAGCATAGCCTAACCCTCTGTACTTTGGTCTATATTGATGCGGGACATAGACAGCCAGCTGATGACCAATCCATTAGTGCAATGGATGGCTGGAAGCATTTGTCTTTGCCTTTGCAATACCACAGAAGCAATGCATGGTCAATGTACAGCAATGACACACCTGTGTGAACAGCCAGGAGACCCCCCCATGTTATGTTACATAGTTACATAGTTAGTACGGTCGAAAAAAGACATATGTCCATCAAGTTCAACCAGGGAATTAAGGGGTAGGGGTGTGGCGCGATATTGGGGAAGGGATGAGATTTTATATTTCTTCATAAGCATTAATCTTATTTTGTCAATTAGGAACATTCAGCACCCACCCGCTATCAAGGCAGCTGCCTATCATGTCATGCCCTACCTGCACAGGTGTGCTGGCTACTCAAATGATCCAATTAAGGAGGCCATTTAGTCAGCAGCAGCAGAAGTCCTGTGCCTGGACGCTCCAACAGCGGCCAGACACAAGCAGAAGCAGCAGAAGCAGCAGCAGCACCACCTTTTGTTTTTTGGCTGCAGCAGCAGCAGCAGCAGCAGCAAGGCCCACAGGGCTGGCTAGCTGGCTAGCCAGCAAGCAGGTAGCAATGAAAGTAGGAATCTTTCTTTTTAACCCTGTAAGGGGGTGGTGCACTGTACCCGAAGATACTGCCATATCGGGTCAATGCATAGGGCGACGGAAGCAAGCTTCGAAATCGGCCCCCGTTCTCAAAAATCCATTTAATATATGGTCCCCAGATAGGGGACGTATCAGATATTAAACTGATAAGAACAGATACTACACTTGATCTTAGCCAAAAGGCCGAGAAGCGATAACCGTGAAAGGGGCGGGCCCAACAAGGTCCCCTTCATGGGCACTATCACTGCTTGCTGTCAGGGAGGCTGCCAGACAATTTTCCATGCACACTCTGGGCTGGGGGGCAGTCAACCACCAGTACACACAGCAGAACCTAAACCCATACCATTATTGCTAAGCAGCAAGACAGGGGCCCATTGCACTCCCACGGGGCCTTTTTAAATGCAATCCATAACCCGGATTTGCCAGGAACCCTTCTTACTCCTCCTACTTGCATGTGACACTGGGCTTAGGATCTGCATAGGAAACACACACACAAGCACACACCTACCTTTGTTGCCTGCAGATGCCTCCTTGGCTGTCCCCAAACGGTATCAAACCAACACCCACGGGAAGCTGTAAGCATAGAGGACATGCCTGCACCCCATTGGACTTACCTGTGTGGGTTAAATCCGGGTTATTTGACAACCTATGGCGGTGATGGTTCTGCTCAGGCAGAGCAGTGCTGATGCTCCTCATAAAGCTGTCGCTGCTGTGAAGGTTCTAGGTGACATCACAATCCCTATGGTTACATACACAACAAAGCTGGGTTGTTGTTGTTTACACTCTGCAAGGCCTGTGGAAGTGAGTGACATCATAGCACTGTAGTTCTGAGGGTTCTAGATGGATGCAACAATCTCCTGTTGCTTCTATGAAGGCCATAATAGACGACATCACCAAACAGCTCCATAGTCACATACACAGCAAAGGAGAGATGTTGTTTACACCTAGTGATGTCAGTGGTATTGAGTGACATCACAGCACAGTGCTAAGGCTCCTGGGCCTGGACACAGCAGCGGCTGCAATATCTCAACGGAGAATACGTTTATATATATGTGTGTGTGTGCGCGTATATATATATATATATATATATATATATATATATATATATATATATTTCTCCGCCGAAATCACTTTTAAACCCATTTCCACCTTTTTTTCCCTTCTCTTCCTCTTACTTTTTTTTCACGTTTTTTTACGTTTTTCTCCTTTTCGCCTCTTTTCTGGGCGTATTATTCTTCTTTTTCTTCTTTTTTTTCGTCTAATGCATACCCCATCAGTGCAGCAATGCTTATTCAATACCGCCAGCAGATGGAGACACTGGGGGATAATTTTCTAAGGATTTATACTGATTTTTCCTGTCTGAATTTGTCGCACAGAAAGTTGCAGGCCAAATATGTGTGACATTTCTGCGACTTTAGCTTCTAGAGCATTTTTACAACATTATACATAGGTGCTGAATACATAAAAAGCGACTGTTCAGCGACAGACAAGTCGCATCGGCTGAAAGTAGGCCAGAATGTCAGTCCATGTTGGAGCAGGTTTAGATACAGTCTAAAGCATAGATCTCAAAGTCTGTGCACAGAATTTAGCAAGGGCCTCGCACCTTCTGATGCATCAGGTAGGTGCACTATAGCATAGCCTAACCCTCTGTACTTTGGTCTATATTGATGCGGGACATAGACAGCCAGCTGATGACCAATCCATTAGTGCAATGGATGGCTGGAAGCATTTGTCTTTGCCTTTGCAATACCACAGAAGCAATGCATGGTCAATGTACAGCAATGACACACCTGTGTGAACAGCCAGGAGACCCCCCCATGTTATGTTACATAGTTACATAGTTAGTACGGTCGAAAAAAGACATATGTCCATCAAGTTCAACCAGGGAATTAAGGGGTAGGGGTGTGGCGCGATATTGGGGAAGGGATGAGATTTTATATTTCTTCATAAGCATTAATCTTATTTTGTCAATTAGGAACATTCAGCACCCACCCGCTATCAAGGCAGCTGCCTATCATGTCATGCCCTACCTGCACAGGTGTGCTGGCTACTCAAATGATCCAATTAAGGAGGCCATTTAGTCAGCAGCAGCAGAAGTCCTGTGCCTGGACGCTCCAACAGCGGCCAGACACAAGCAGAAGCAGCAGAAGCAGCAGCAGCACCACCTTTTGTTTTTTGGCTGCAGCAGCAGCAGCAGCAGCAGCAAGGCCCACAGGGCTGGCTAGCTGGCTAGCCAGCAAGCAGGTAGCAATGAAAGTAGGAATCTTTCTTTTTAACCCTGTAAGGGGGTGGTGCACTGTACCCGAAGATACTGCCATATCGGGTCAATGCATAGGGCGACGGAAGCAAGCTTCGAAATCGGCCCCCGTTCTCAAAAATCCATTTAATATATGGTCCCCAGATAGGGGACGTATCAGATATTAAACTGATAAGAACAGATACTACACTTGATCTTAGCCAAAAGGCCGAGAAGCGATAACCGTGAAAGGGGCGGGCCCAACAAGGTCCCCTTCATGGGCACTATCACTGCTTGCTGTCAGGGAGGCTGCCAGACAATTTTCCATGCACACTCTGGGCTGGGGGGCAGTCAACCACCAGTACACACAGCAGAACCTAAACCCATACCATTATTGCTAAGCAGCAAGACAGGGGCCCATTGCACTCCCACGGGGCCTTTTTAAATGCAATCCATAACCCGGATTTGCCAGGAACCCTTCTTACTCCTCCTACTTGCATGTGACACTGGGCTTAGGATCTGCATAGGAAACACACACACAAGCACACACCTACCTTTGTTGCCTGCAGATGCCTCCTTGGCTGTCCCCAAACGGTATCAAACCAACACCCACGGGAAGCTGTAAGCATAGAGGACATGCCTGCACCCCATTGGACTTACCTGTGTGGGTTAAATCCGGGTTATTTGACAACCTATGGCGGTGATGGTTCTGCTCAGGCAGAGCAGTGCTGATGCTCCTCATAAAGCTGTCGCTGCTGTGAAGGTTCTAGGTGACATCACAATCCCTATGGTTACATACACAACAAAGCTGGGTTGTTGTTGTTTACACTCTGCAAGGCCTGTGGAAGTGAGTGACATCATAGCACTGTAGTTCTGAGGGTTCTAGATGGATGCAACAATCTCCTGTTGCTTCTATGAAGGCCATAATAGACGACATCACCAAACAGCTCCATAGTCACATACACAGCAAAGGAGAGATGTTGTTTACACCTAGTGATGTCAGTGGTATTGAGTGACATCACAGCACAGTGCTAAGGCTCCTGGGCCTGGACACAGCAGCGGCTGCAATATCTCAACGGAGAATACGTTTATATATATGTGTGTGTGTGCGCGTATATATATATATATATATATATATATATATATATATATATATTTCTCCGCCGAAATCACTTTTAAACCCATTTCCACCTTTTTTTCCCTTCTCTTCCTCTTACTTTTTTTTCACGTTTTTTTACGTTTTTCTCCTTTTCGCCTCTTTTCTGGGCGTATTATTCTTCTTTTTCTTCTTTTTTTTCGTCTAATGCATACCCCATCAGTGCAGCAATGCTTATTCAATACCGCCAGCAGATGGAGACACTGGGGGATAATTTTCTAAGGATTTATACTGATTTTTCCTGTCTGAATTTGTCGCACAGAAAGTTGCAGGCCAAATATGTGTGACATTTCTGCGACTTTAGCTTCTAGAGCATTTTTACAACATTATACATAGGTGCTGAATACATAAAAAGCGACTGTTCAGCGACAGACAAGTCGCATCGGCTGAAAGTAGGCCAGAATGTCAGTCCATGTTGGAGCAGGTTTAGATACAGTCTAAAGCATAGATCTCAAAGTCTGTGCACAGAATTTAGCAAGGGCCTCGCACCTTCTGATGCATCAGGTAGGTGCACTATAGCATAGCCTAACCCTCTGTACTTTGGTCTATATTGATGCGGGACATAGACAGCCAGCTGATGACCAATCCATTAGTGCAATGGATGGCTGGAAGCATTTGTCTTTGCCTTTGCAATACCACAGAAGCAATGCATGGTCAATGTACAGCAATGACACACCTGTGTGAACAGCCAGGAGACCCCCCCATGTTATGTTACATAGTTACATAGTTAGTACGGTCGAAAAAAGACATATGTCCATCAAGTTCAACCAGGGAATTAAGGGGTAGGGGTGTGGCGCGATATTGGGGAAGGGATGAGATTTTATATTTCTTCATAAGCATTAATCTTATTTTGTCAATTAGGAACATTCAGCACCCACCCGCTATCAAGGCAGCTGCCTATCATGTCATGCCCTACCTGCACAGGTGTGCTGGCTACTCAAATGATCCAATTAAGGAGGCCATTTAGTCAGCAGCAGCAGAAGTCCTGTGCCTGGACGCTCCAACAGCGGCCAGACACAAGCAGAAGCAGCAGAAGCAGCAGCAGCACCACCTTTTGTTTTTTGGCTGCAGCAGCAGCAGCAGCAGCAGCAAGGCCCACAGGGCTGGCTAGCTGGCTAGCCAGCAAGCAGGTAGCAATGAAAGTAGGAATCTTTCTTTTTAACCCTGTAAGGGGGTGGTGCACTGTACCCGAAGATACTGCCATATCGGGTCAATGCATAGGGCGACGGAAGCAAGCTTCGAAATCGGCCCCCGTTCTCAAAAATCCATTTAATATATGGTCCCCAGATAGGGGACGTATCAGATATTAAACTGATAAGAACAGATACTACACTTGATCTTAGCCAAAAGGCCGAGAAGCGATAACCGTGAAAGGGGCGGGCCCAACAAGGTCCCCTTCATGGGCACTATCACTGCTTGCTGTCAGGGAGGCTGCCAGACAATTTTCCATGCACACTCTGGGCTGGGGGGCAGTCAACCACCAGTACACACAGCAGAACCTAAACCCATACCATTATTGCTAAGCAGCAAGACAGGGGCCCATTGCACTCCCACGGGGCCTTTTTAAATGCAATCCATAACCCGGATTTGCCAGGAACCCTTCTTACTCCTCCTACTTGCATGTGACACTGGGCTTAGGATCTGCATAGGAAACACACACACAAGCACACACCTACCTTTGTTGCCTGCAGATGCCTCCTTGGCTGTCCCCAAACGGTATCAAACCAACACCCACGGGAAGCTGTAAGCATAGAGGACATGCCTGCACCCCATTGGACTTACCTGTGTGGGTTAAATCCGGGTTATTTGACAACCTATGGCGGTGATGGTTCTGCTCAGGCAGAGCAGTGCTCATGCTCCTCATAAAGCTGTCGCTGCTGTGAAGGTTCTAGGTGACATCACAATCCCTATGGTTACATACACAACAAAGCTGGGTTGTTGTTGTTTACACTCTGCAAGGCCTGTGGAAGTGAGTGACATCATAGCACTGTAGTTCTGAGGGTTCTAGATGGATGCAACAATCTCCTGTTGCTTCTATGAAGGCCATAATAGACGACATCACCAAACAGCTCCATAGTCACATACACAGCAAAGGAGAGATGTTGTTTACACCTAGTGATGTCAGTGGTATTGAGTGACATCACAGCACAGTGCTAAGGCTCCTGGGCCTGGACACAGCAGCGGCTGCAATATCTCAACGGAGAATACGTTTATATATATGTGTGTGTGTGCGCGTATATATATATATATATATATATATATATATATATATATATATATATATATTTCTCCGCCGAAATCACTTTTAAACCCATTTCCACCTTTTTTTCCCTTCTCTTCCTCTTACTTTTTTTTCACGTTTTTTTACGTTTTTCTCCTTTTCGCCTCTTTTCTGGGCGTATTATTCTTCTTTTTCTTCTTTTTTTTCGTCTAATGCATACCCCATCAGTGCAGCAATGCTTATTCAATACCGCCAGCAGATGGAGACACTGGGGGATAATTTTCTAAGGATTTATACTGATTTTTCCTGTCTGAATTTGTCGCACAGAAAGTTGCAGGCCAAATATGTGTGACATTTCTGCGACTTTAGCTTCTAGAGCATTTTTACAACATTATACATAGGTGCTGAATACATAAAAAGCGACTGTTCAGCGACAGACAAGTCGCATCGGCTGAAAGTAGGCCAGAATGTCAGTCCATGTTGGAGCAGGTTTAGATACAGTCTAAAGCATAGATCTCAAAGTCTGTGCACAGAATTTAGCAAGGGCCTCGCACCTTCTGATGCATCAGGTAGGTGCACTATAGCATAGCCTAACCCTCTGTACTTTGGTCTATATTGATGCGGGACATAGACAGCCAGCTGATGACCAATCCATTAGTGCAATGGATGGCTGGAAGCATTTGTCTTTGCCTTTGCAATACCACAGAAGCAATGCATGGTCAATGTACAGCAATGACACACCTGTGTGAACAGCCAGGAGACCCCCCCATGTTATGTTACATAGTTACATAGTTAGTACGGTCGAAAAAAGACATATGTCCATCAAGTTCAACCAGGGAATTAAGGGGTAGGGGTGTGGCGCGATATTGGGGAAGGGATGAGATTTTATATTTCTTCATAAGCATTAATCTTATTTTGTCAATTAGGAACATTCAGCACCCACCCGCTATCAAGGCAGCTGCCTATCATGTCATGCCCTACCTGCACAGGTGTGCTGGCTACTCAAATGATCCAATTAAGGAGGCCATTTAGTCAGCAGCAGCAGAAGTCCTGTGCCTGGACGCTCCAACAGCGGCCAGACACAAGCAGAAGCAGCAGAAGCAGCAGCAGCACCACCTTTTGTTTTTTGGCTGCAGCAGCAGCAGCAGCAGCAGCAAGGCCCACAGGGCTGGCTAGCTGGCTAGCCAGCAAGCAGGTAGCAATGAAAGTAGGAATCTTTCTTTTTAACCCTGTAAGGGGGTGGTGCACTGTACCCGAAGATACTGCCATATCGGGTCAATGCATAGGGCGACGGAAGCAAGCTTCGAAATCGGCCCCCGTTCTCAAAAATCCATTTAATATATGGTCCCCAGATAGGGGACGTATCAGATATTAAACTGATAAGAACAGATACTACACTTGATCTTAGCCAAAAGGCCGAGAAGCGATAACCGTGAAAGGGGCGGGCCCAACAAGGTCCCCTTCATGGGCACTATCACTGCTTGCTGTCAGGGAGGCTGCCAGACAATTTTCCATGCACACTCTGGGCTGGGGGGCAGTCAACCACCAGTACACACAGCAGAACCTAAACCCATACCATTATTGCTAAGCAGCAAGACAGGGGCCCATTGCACTCCCACGGGGCCTTTTTAAATGCAATCCATAACCCGGATTTGCCAGGAACCCTTCTTACTCCTCCTACTTGCATGTGACACTGGGCTTAGGATCTGCATAGGAAACACACACACAAGCACACACCTACCTTTGTTGCCTGCAGATGCCTCCTTGGCTGTCCCCAAACGGTATCAAACCAACACCCACGGGAAGCTGTAAGCATAGAGGACATGCCTGCACCCCATTGGACTTACCTGTGTGGGTTAAATCCGGGTTATTTGACAACCTATGGCGGTGATGGTTCTGCTCAGGCAGAGCAGTGCTGATGCTCCTCATAAAGCTGTCGCTGCTGTGAAGGTTCTAGGTGACATCACAATCCCTATGGTTACATACACAACAAAGCTGGGTTGTTGTTGTTTACACTCTGCAAGGCCTGTGGAAGTGAGTGACATCATAGCACTGTAGTTCTGAGGGTTCTAGATGGATGCAACAATCTCCTGTTGCTTCTATGAAGGCCATAATAGACGACATCACCAAACAGCTCCATAGTCACATACACAGCAAAGGAGAGATGTTGTTTACACCTAGTGATGTCAGTGGTATTGAGTGACATCACAGCACAGTGCTAAGGCTCCTGGGCCTGGACACAGCAGCGGCTGCAATATCTCAACGGAGAATACGTTTATATATATGTGTGTGTGTGCGCGTATATATATATATATATATATATATATATATATATATATATATATATATATATATTTCTCCGCCGAAATCACTTTTAAACCCATTTCCACCTTTTTTTCCCTTCTCTTCCTCTTACTTTTTTTTCACGTTTTTTTACGTTTTTCTCCTTTTCGCCTCTTTTCTGGGCGTATTATTCTTCTTTTTCTTCTTTTTTTTCGTCTAATGCATACCCCATCAGTGCAGCAATGCTTATTCAATACCGCCAGCAGATGGAGACACTGGGGGATAATTTTCTAAGGATTTATACTGATTTTTCCTGTCTGAATTTGTCGCACAGAAAGTTGCAGGCCAAATATGTGTGACATTTCTGCGACTTTAGCTTCTAGAGCATTTTTACAACATTATACATAGGTGCTGAATACATAAAAAGCGACTGTTCAGCGACAGACAAGTCGCATCGGCTGAAAGTAGGCCAGAATGTCAGTCCATGTTGGAGCAGGTTTAGATACAGTCTAAAGCATAGATCTCAAAGTCTGTGCACAGAATTTAGCAAGGGCCTCGCACCTTCTGATGCATCAGGTAGGTGCACTATAGCATAGCCTAACCCTCTGTACTTTGGTCTATATTGATGCGGGACATAGACAGCCAGCTGATGACCAATCCATTAGTGCAATGGATGGCTGGAAGCATTTGTCTTTGCCTTTGCAATACCACAGAAGCAATGCATGGTCAATGTACAGCAATGACACACCTGTGTGAACAGCCAGGAGACCCCCCCATGTTATGTTACATAGTTACATAGTTAGTACGGTCGAAAAAAGACATATGTCCATCAAGTTCAACCAGGGAATTAAGGGGTAGGGGTGTGGCGCGATATTGGGGAAGGGATGAGATTTTATATTTCTTCATAAGCATTAATCTTATTTTGTCAATTAGGAACATTCAGCACCCACCCGCTATCAAGGCAGCTGCCTATCATGTCATGCCCTACCTGCACAGGTGTGCTGGCTACTCAAATGATCCAATTAAGGAGGCCATTTAGTCAGCAGCAGCAGAAGTCCTGTGCCTGGACGCTCCAACAGCGGCCAGACACAAGCAGAAGCAGCAGAAGCAGCAGCAGCAACACCTTTTGTTTTTTGGCTGCAGCAGCAGCAGCAGCAGCAAGGCCCACAGGGCTGGCTAGCTGGCTAGCCAGCAAGCAGGTAGCAATGAAAGTAGGAATCTTTCTTTTTAACCCTGTAAGGGGGTGGTGCACTGTACCCGAAGATACTGCCATATCGGGTCAATGCATAGGGCGACGGAAGCAAGCTTCGAAATCGGCCCCCGTTCTCAAAAATCCATTTAATATATGGTCCCCAGATAGGGGACGTATCAGATATTAAACTGATAAGAACAGATACTACACTTGATCTTAGCCAAAAGGCCGAGAAGCGATAACCGTGAAAGGGGCGGGCCCAACAAGGTCCCCTTCATGGGCACTATCACTGCTTGCTGTCAGGGAGGCTGCCAGACAATTTTCCATGCACACTCTGGGCTGGGGGGCAGTCAACCACCAGTACACACAGCAGAACCTAAACCCATACCATTATTGCTAAGCAGCAAGACAGGGGCCCATTGCACTCCCACGGGGCCTTTTTAAATGCAATCCATAACCCGGATTTGCCAGGAACCCTTCTTACTCCTCCTACTTGCATGTGACACTGGGCTTAGGATCTGCATAGGAAACACACACACAAGCACACACCTACCTTTGTTGCCTGCAGATGCCTCCTTGGCTGTCCCCAAACGGTATCAAACCAACACCCACGGGAAGCTGTAAGCATAGAGGACATGCCTGCACCCCATTGGACTTACCTGTGTGGGTTAAATCCGGGTTATTTGACAACCTATGGCGGTGATGGTTCTGCTCAGGCAGAGCAGTGCTGATGCTCCTCATAAAGCTGTCGCTGCTGTGAAGGTTCTAGGTGACATCACAATCCCTATGGTTACATACACAACAAAGCTGGGTTGTTGTTGTTTACACTCTGCAAGGCCTGTGGAAGTGAGTGACATCATAGCACTGTAGTTCTGAGGGTTCTAGATGGATGCAACAATCTCCTGTTGCTTCTATGAAGGCCATAATAGACGACATCACCAAACAGCTCCATAGTCACATACACAGCAAAGGAGAGATGTTGTTTACACCTAGTGATGTCAGTGGTATTGAGTGACATCACAGCACAGTGCTAAGGCTCCTGGGCCTGGACACAGCAGCGGCTGCAATATCTCAACGGAGAATACGTTTATATATATGTGTGTGTGTGCGCGTATATATATATATATATATATATATATATATATATATATATATATATATTTCTCCGCCGAAATCACTTTTAAACCCATTTCCACCTTTTTTTCCCTTCTCTTCCTCTTACTTTTTTTTCACGTTTTTTTACGTTTTTCTCCTTTTCGCCTCTTTTCTGGGCGTATTATTCTTCTTTTTCTTCTTTTTTTTCGTCTAATGCATACCCCATCAGTGCAGCAATGCTTATTCAATACCGCCAGCAGATGGAGACACTGGGGGATAATTTTCTAAGGATTTATACTGATTTTTCCTGTCTGAATTTGTCGCACAGAAAGTTGCAGGCCAAATATGTGTGACATTTCTGCGACTTTAGCTTCTAGAGCATTTTTACAACATTATACATAGGTGCTGAATACATAAAAAGCGACTGTTCAGCGACAGACAAGTCGCATCGGCTGAAAGTAGGCCAGAATGTCAGTCCATGTTGGAGCAGGTTTAGATACAGTCTAAAGCATAGATCTCAAAGTCTGTGCACAGAATTTAGCAAGGGCCTCGCACCTTCTGATGCATCAGGTAGGTGCACTATAGCATAGCCTAACCCTCTGTACTTTGGTCTATATTGATGCGGGACATAGACAGCCAGCTGATGACCAATCCATTAGTGCAATGGATGGCTGGAAGCATTTGTCTTTGCCTTTGCAATACCACAGAAGCAATGCATGGTCAATGTACAGCAATGACACACCTGTGTGAACAGCCAGGAGACCCCCCCATGTTATGTTACATAGTTACATAGTTAGTACGGTCGAAAAAAGACATATGTCCATCAAGTTCAACCAGGGAATTAAGGGGTAGGGGTGTGGCGCGATATTGGGGAAGGGATGAGATTTTATATTTCTTCATAAGCATTAATCTTATTTTGTCAATTAGGAACATTCAGCACCCACCCGCTATCAAGGCAGCTGCCTATCATGTCATGCCCTACCTGCACAGGTGTGCTGGCTACTCAAATGATCCAATTAAGGAGGCCATTTAGTCAGCAGCAGCAGAAGTCCTGTGCCTGGACGCTCCAACAGCGGCCAGACACAAGCAGAAGCAGCAGAAGCAGCAGCAGCACCACCTTTTGTTTTTTGGCTGCAGCAGCAGCAGCAGCAGCAGCAAGGCCCACAGGGCTGGCTAGCTGGCTAGCCAGCAAGCAGGTAGCAATGAAAGTAGGAATCTTTCTTTTTAACCCTGTAAGGGGGTGGTGCACTGTACCCGAAGATACTGCCATATCGGGTCAATGCATAGGGCGACGGAAGCAAGCTTCGAAATCGGCCCCCGTTCTCAAAAATCCATTTAATATATGGTCCCCAGATAGGGGACGTATCAGATATTAAACTGATAAGAACAGATACTACACTTGATCTTAGCCAAAAGGCCGAGAAGCGATAACCGTGAAAGGGGCGGGCCCAACAAGGTCCCCTTCATGGGCACTATCACTGCTTGCTGTCAGGGAGGCTGCCAGACAATTTTCCATGCACACTCTGGGCTGGGGGGCAGTCAACCACCAGTACACACAGCAGAACCTAAACCCATACCATTATTGCTAAGCAGCAAGACAGGGGCCCATTGCACTCCCACGGGGCCTTTTTAAATGCAATCCATAACCCGGATTTGCCAGGAACCCTTCTTACTCCTCCTACTTGCATGTGACACTGGGCTTAGGATCTGCATAGGAAACACACACACAAGCACACACCTACCTTTGTTGCCTGCAGATGCCTCCTTGGCTGTCCCCAAACGGTATCAAACCAACACCCACGGGAAGCTGTAAGCATAGAGGACATGCCTGCACCCCATTGGACTTACCTGTGTGGGTTAAATCCGGGTTATTTGACAACCTATGGCGGTGATGGTTCTGCTCAGGCAGAGCAGTGCTGATGCTCCTCATAAAGCTGTCGCTGCTGTGAAGGTTCTAGGTGACATCACAATCCCTATGGTTACATACACAACAAAGCTGGGTTGTTGTTGTTTACACTCTGCAAGGCCTGTGGAAGTGAGTGACATCATAGCACTGTAGTTCTGAGGGTTCTAGATGGATGCAACAATCTCCTGTTGCTTCTATGAAGGCCATAATAGACGACATCACCAAACAGCTCCATAGTCACATACACAGCAAAGGAGAGATGTTGTTTACACCTAGTGATGTCAGTGGTATTGAGTGACATCACAGCACAGTGCTAAGGCTCCTGGGCCTGGACACAGCAGCGGCTGCAATATCTCAACGGAGAATACGTTTAGATATATGTGTGTGTGTGCGCGTATATATATATATATATATATATATATATATATATATATATATATTTCTCCGCCGAAATCACTTTTAAACCCATTTCCACCTTTTTTTCCCTTCTCTTCCTCTTACTTTTTTTTCACGTTTTTTTACGTTTTTCTCCTTTTCGCCTCTTTTCTGGGCGTATTATTCTTCTTTTTCTTCTTTTTTTTCGTCTAATGCATACCCCATCAGTGCAGCAATGCTTATTCAATACCGCCAGCAGATGGAGACACTGGGGGATAATTTTCTAAGGATTTATACTGATTTTTCCTGTCTGAATTTGTCGCACAGAAAGTTGCAGGCCAAATATGTGTGACATTTCTGCGACTTTAGCTTCTAGAGCATTTTTACAACATTATACATAGGTGCTGAATACATAAAAAGCGACTGTTCAGCGACAGACAAGTCGCATCGGCTGAAAGTAGGCCAGAATGTCAGTCCATGTTGGAGCAGGTTTAGATACAGTCTAAAGCATAGATCTCAAAGTCTGTGCACAGAATTTAGCAAGGGCCTCGCACCTTCTGATGCATCAGGTAGGTGCACTATAGCATAGCCTAACCCTCTGTACTTTGGTCTATATTGATGCGGGGACATAGACAGCCAGCTGATGACCAATCCATTAGTGCAATGGATGGCTGGAAGCATTTGTCTTTGCCTTTGCAATACCACAGAAGCAATGCATGGTCAATGTACAGCAATGACACACCTGTGTGAACAGCCAGGAGACCCCCCCCATGTTATGTTACATAGTTACATAGTTAGTACGGTCGAAAAAAGACATATGTCCATCAAGTTCAACCAGGGAATTAAGGGTAGGGGTGTGGCGCGATATTGGGGAAGGGATGAGATTTTATATTTCTTCATAAGCATTAATCTTATTTTGTCAATTAGGAACATTCAGCACCCACCCGCTATCAAGGCAGCTGCCTATCATGTCATGCCCTACCTGCACAGGTGTGCTGGCTACTCAAATGATCCAATTAAGGAGGCCATTTAGTCAGCAGCAGCAGAAGTCCTGTGCCTGGACGCTCAACAGCGGCCAGACACAAGCAGAAGCAGCAGAAGCAGCAGCAGCACCACCTTTTGTTTTTTGGCTGCAGCAGCAGCAGCAGCAGCAGCAAGGCCCACAGGGCTGGCTAGCTGGCTAGCCAGCAAGCAGGTAGCAATGAAAGTAGGAATCTTTCTTTTTAACCCTGTAAGGGGGTGGTGCACTGTACCCGAAGATACTGCCATATCGGGTCAATGCATAGGGCGACGGAAGCAAGCTTCGAAATCGGCCCCCGTTCTCAAAAATCCATTTAATATATGGTCCCCAGATAGGGGACGTATCAGATATTAAACTGATAAGAACAGATACTACACTTGATCTTAGCCAAAAGGCCGAGAAGCGATAACCGTTGAAAGGGGCGGGCCCAACAAGGTCCCCTTCATGGGCACTATCACTGCTTGCTGTCAGGGAGGCTGCCAGACAATTTTCCATGCACACTCTGGGCTGGGGGGCAGTCAACCACCAGTACACACAGCAGAACCTAAACCCATACCATTATTGCTAAGCAGCAAGACAGGGGCCCATTGCACTCCCACGGGGCCTTTTTAAATGCAATCCATAACCCGGATTTGCCAGGAACCCTTCTTACTCCTCCTACTTGCATGTGACACTGGGCTTAGGATCTGCATAGGAAACACACACACAAGCACACACCTACCTTTGTTGCCTGCAGATGCCTCCTTGGCTGTCCCCAAACGGTATCAAACCAACACCCACGGGAAGCTGTAAGCATAGAGGACATGCCTGCCACCCCATTTGGACTTACCTGTGTGGGTTAAATCCGGGTTATTTGACAACCTATGGCGGTGATGGTTCTGCTCAGGCAGAGCAGTGCTGATGCTCCTCATAAAGCTGTCGCTGCTGTGAAGGTTCTAGGTGACATCACAATCCCTATGGTTACATACACAACAAAGCTGGGTTGTTGTTGTTTACACTCTGCAAGGCCTGTGGAAGTGAGTGACATCATAGCACTGTAGTTCTGAGGGTTCTAGATGGATGCAACAATCTCCTGTTGCTTCTATGAAGGCCATAATAGACGACATCACCAAACAGCTCCATAGTCACATACACAGCAAAGGAGAGATGTTGTTTACACCTAGTGATGTCAGTGGTATTGAGTGACATCACAGCACAGTGCTAAGGCTCCTGGGCCTGGACACAGCAGCGGCTGCAATATCTCAACGGAGAATACGTTTGATATATATGTGTGTGTGTGCGCGTATATATATATATATATATATATATATATAATTATTATATATATATATATATATATTTCTCCGCCGAAATCACTTTTAAACCCATTTCCACCTTTTTTTCCCTTCTCTTCCTCTTACTTTTTTTTCACGTTTTTTTACGTTTTTCTCCTTTTCGCCTCTTTTCTGGGCGTATTATTCTTCTTTTTCTTCTTTTTTTTCGTCTAATGCATACCCCATCAGTGCAGCAATGCTTATTCAATACCGCCAGCAGATGGAGACACTGGGGGATAATTTTCTAAGGATTTATACTGATTTTTCCTGTCTGAATTTGTCGCACAGAAAGTTGCAGGCCAAATATGTGTGACATTTCTGCGACTTTAGCTTCTAGAGCATTTTTACAACATTATACATAGGTGCTGAATACATAAAAAGCGACTGTTCAGCGACAGACAAGTCGCATCGGCTGAAAGTAGGCCAGAATGTCAGTCCATGTTGGAGCAGGTTTAGATACAGTCTAAAGCATAGATCTCAAAGTCTGTGCACAGAATTTAGCAAGGGCCTCGCACCTTCTGATGCATCAGGTAGGTGCACTATAGCATAGCCTAACCCTCTGTACTTTGGTCTATATTGATGCGGGACATAGACAGCCAGCTGATGACCAATCCATTAGTGCAATGGATGGCTGGAAGCATTTGTCTTTGCCTTTGCAATACCACAGAAGCAATGCATGGTCAATGTACAGCAATGACACACCTGTGTGAACAGCCAGGAGACCCCCCCATGTTATGTTACATAGTTACATAGTTAGTACGGTCGAAAAAAGACATATGTCCATCAAGTTCAACCAGGGAATTAAGGGGTAGGGGTGTGGCGCGATATTGGGGAAGGGATGAGATTTTATATTTCTTCATAAGCATTAATCTTATTTTGTCAATTAGGAACATTCAGCACCCACCCGCTATCAAGGCAGCTGCCTATCATGTCATGCCCTACCTGCACAGGTGTGCTGGCTACTCAAATGATCCAATTAAGGAGGCCATTTAGTCAGCAGCAGCAGAAGTCCTGTGCCTGGACGCTCCAACAGCGGCCAGACACAAGCAGAAGCAGCAGAAGCAGCAGCAGCACCACCTTTTGTTTTTTGGCTGCAGCAGCAGCAGCAGCAGCAGCAAGGCCCACAGGGCTGGCTAGCTGGCTAGCCAGCAAGCAGGTAGCAATGAAAGTAGGAATCTTTCTTTTTAACCCTGTAAGGGGGTGGTGCACTGTACCCGAAGATACTGCCATATCGGGTCAATGCATAGGGCGACGGAAGCAAGCTTCGAAATCGGCCCCCGTTCTCAAAAATCCATTTAATATATGGTCCCCAGATAGGGGACGTATCAGATATTAAACTGATAAGAACAGATACTACACTTGATCTTAGCCAAAAGGCCGAGAAGCGATAACCGTGAAAGGGGCGGGCCCAACAAGGTCCCCTTCATGGGCACTATCACTGCTTGCTGTCAGGGAGGCTGCCAGACAATTTTCCATGCACACTCTGGGCTGGGGGGCAGTCAACCACCAGTACACACAGCAGAACCTAAACCCATACCATTATTGCTAAGCAGCAAGACAGGGGCCCATTGCACTCCCACGGGGCCTTTTTAAATGCAATCCATAACCCGGATTTGCCAGGAACCCTTCTTACTCCTCCTACTTGCATGTGACACTGGGCTTAGGATCTGCATAGGAAACACACACACAAGCACACACCTACCTTTGTTGCCTGCAGATGCCTCCTTGGCTGTCCCCAAACGGTATCAAACCAACACCCACGGGAAGCTGTAAGCATAGAGGACATGCCTGCACCCCATTGGACTTACCTGTGTGGGTTAAATCCGGGTTATTTGACAACCTATGGCGGTGATGGTTCTGCTCAGGCAGAGCAGTGCTGATGCTCCTCATAAAGCTGTCGCTGCTGTGAAGGTTCTAGGTGACATCACAATCCCTATGGTTACATACACAACAAAGCTGGGTGTTGTTGTTTACACTCTGCAAGGCCTGTGGAAGTGAGTGACATCATAGCACTGTAGTTCTGAGGGTTCTAGATGGATGCAACAATCTCCTGTTGCTTCTATGAAGGCCATAATAGACGACATCACCAAACAGCTCCATAGTCACATACACAGCAAAGGAGAGATGTTGTTTACACCTAGTGATGTCAGTGGTATTGAGTGACATCACAGCACAGTGCTAAGGCTCCTGGGCCTGGACACAGCAGCGGCTGCAATATCTCAACGGAGAATACGTTTATATATATGTGTGTGTGTGCGCGTATATATATATATATATATATATATATATATATATATATATTTCTCCGCCGAAATCACTTTTAAACCCATTTCCACCTTTTTTTCCCTTCTCTTCCTCTTACTTTTTTTTCACGTTTTTTTACGTTTTTCTCCTTTTCGCCTCTTTTCTGGGCGTATTATTCTTCTTTTTCTTCTTTTTTTTCGTCTAATGCATACCCCATCAGTGCAGCAATGCTTATTCAATACCGCCAGCAGATGGAGACACTGGGGGATAATTTTCTAAGGATTTATACTGATTTTTCCTGTCTGAATTTGTCGCACAGAAAGTTGCAGGCCAAATATGTGTGACATTTCTGCGACTTTAGCTTCTAGAGCATTTTTACAACATTATACATAGGTGCTGAATACATAAAAAGCGACTGTTCAGCGACAGACAAGTCGCATCGGCTGAAAGTAGGCCAGAATGTCAGTCCATGTTGGAGCAGGTTTAGATACAGTCTAAAGCATAGATCTCAAAGTCTGTGCACAGAATTTAGCAAGGGCCTCGCACCTTCTGATGCATCAGGTAGGTGCACTATAGCATAGCCTAACCCTCTGTACTTTGGTCTATATTGATGCGGGACATAGACAGCCAGCTGATGACCAATCCATTAGTGCAATGGATGGCTGGAAGCATTTGTCTTTTGCCTTTGCAATACCACAGAAGCAATGCATGGTCAATGTACAGCAATGACACACCCTGTGTGAACAGCCAGGAGACCCCCCCATGTTATGTTACATAGTTACATAGTTAGTACGGTCGAAAAAAAAGACATATGTCCATCAAGTTCAACCAGGGAATTAAGGGGTAGGGGTGTGGCGCGATATTGGGGGAAGGGATGAGATTTTATATTTCTTCATAAGCATTAATCTTATTTTGTCAATTAGGAACATTCAGCACCCACCCGCTATCAAGGCAGCTGCCTATCATGTCATGCCCTACCTGCACAGGTGTGCTGGCTACTCAAATGATCCAATTAAGGAGGCCATTTAGTCAGCAGCAGCAGAAGTCCTGTGCCTGGACGCTCCAACAGCGGCCAGACACAAGCAGAAGCAGCAGAAGCAGCAGCAGCACCACCTTTTGTTTTTTGGCTGCAGCAGCAGCAGCAGCAGCAGCAAGGCCCACAGGGCTGGCTAGCTGGCTAGCCAGCAAGCAGGTAGCAATGAAAGTAGGAATCTTTCTTTTTAACCCTGTAAGGGGGTGGTGCACTGTACCCGAAGATACTGCCATATCGGGTCAATGCATAGGGCGACGGAAGCAAGCTTCGAAATCGGCCCCCGTTCTCAAAAATCCATTTAATATATGGTCCCCAGATAGGGGACGTATCAGATATTAAACTGATAAGAACAGATACTACACTTGATCTTAGCCAAAAGGCCGAGAAGCGATAACCGTGAAAGGGGCGGGCCCAACAAGGTCCCCTTCATGGGCACTATCACTGCTTGCTGTCAGGGAGGCTGCAACAATTTTCCATGCACACTCTGGGCTGGGGGGCAGTCAACCACCAGTACACACAGCAGAACCTAAACCCATACCATTATTGCTAAGCAGCAAGACAGGGGCCCATTGCACTCCCACGGGGCCTTTTTAAATGCAATCCATAACCCGGATTTGCCAGGAACCCTTCTTACTCCTCCTACTTGCATGTGACACTGGGCTTAGGATCTGCATAGGAAACACACACACAAGCACACACCTACCTTTGTTGCCTGCAGATGCCTCCTTGGCTGTCCCCAAACGGTATCAAACCAACACCCACGGGAAGCTGTAAGCATAGAGGACATGCCTGCACCCCATTGGACTTACCTGTGTGGGTTAAATCCGGGTTATTTGACAACCTATGGCGGTGATGGTTCTGCTCAGGCAGAGCAGTGCTGATGCTCCTCATAAAGCTGTCGCTGCTGTGAAGGTTCTAGGTGACATCACAATCCCTATGGTTACATACACAACAAAGCTGGGTTGTTGTTGTTTACACTCTGCAAGGCCTGTGGAAGTGAGTGACATCATAGCACTGTAGTTCTGAGGGTTCTAGATGGATGCAACAATCTCCTGTTGCTTCTATGAAGGCCATAATAGACGACATCACCAAACAGCTCCATAGTCACATACACAGCAAAGGAGAGATGTTGTTTACACCTAGTGATGTCAGTGGTATTGAGTGACATCACAGCACAGTGCTAAGGCTCCTGGGCCTGGACACAGCAGCGGCTGCAATATCTCAACGGAGAATACGTTTATATATATGTGTGTGTGTGCGCGTATATATATATATATATATATATATATATATATATATATATATTTCTCCGCCGAAATCACTTTTAAACCCATTTCCACCTTTTTTTCCCTTCTCTTCCTCTTACTTTTTTTTCACGTTTTTTTACGTTTTTCTCCTTTTCGCCTCTTTTCTGGGCGTATTATTCTTCTTTTTCTTCTTTTTTTTCGTCTAATGCATACCCCATCAGTGCAGCAATGCTTATTCAATACCGCCAGCAGATGGAGACACTGGGGGATAATTTTCTAAGGATTTATACTGATTTTTCCTGTCTGAATTTGTCGCACAGAAAGTTGCAGGCCAAATATGTGTGACATTTCTGCGACTTTAGCTTCTAGAGCATTTTTACAACATTATACATAGGTGCTGAATACATAAAAAGCGACTGTTCAGCGACAGACAAGTCGCATCGGCTGAAAGTAGGCCAGAATGTCAGTCCATGTTGGAGCAGGTTTAGATACAGTCTAAAGCATAGATCTCAAAGTCTGTGCACAGAATTTAGCAAGGGCCTCGCACCTTCTGATGCATCAGGTAGGTGCACTATAGCATAGCCTAACCCTCTGTACTTTGGTCTATATTGATGCGGGACATAGACAGCCAGCTGATGACCAATCCATTAGTGCAATGGATGGCTGGAAGCATTTGTCTTTGCCTTTGCAATACCACAGAAGCAATGCATGGTCAATGTACAGCAATGACACACCTGTGTGAACAGCCAGGAGACCCCCCCATGTTATGTTACATAGTTACATAGTTAGTACGGTCGAAAAAAGACATATGTCCATCAAGTTCAACCAGGGAATTAAGGGGTAGGGGTGTGGCGCGATATTGGGGAAGGGATGAGATTTTATATTTCTTCATAAGCATTAATCTTATTTTGTCAATTAGGAACATTCAGCACCCACCCGCTATCAAGGCAGCTGCCTATCATGTCATGCCCTACCTGCACAGGTGTGCTGGCTACTCAAATGATCCAATTAAGGAGGCCATTTAGTCAGCAGCAGCAGAAGTCCTGTGCCTGGACGCTCCAACAGCGGCCAGACACAAGCAGAAGCAGCAGAAGCAGCAGCAGCACCACCTTTTGTTTTTTGGCTGCAGCAGCAGCAGCAGCAGCAAGGCCCACAGGGCTGGCTAGCTGGCTAGCCAGCAAGCAGGTAGCAATGAAAGTAGGAATCTTTCTTTTTAACCCTGTAAGGGGGTGGTGCACTGTACCCGAAGATACTGCCATATCGGGTCAATGCATAGGGCGACGGAAGCAAGCTTCGAAATCGGCCCCCGTTCTCAAAAATCCATTTAATATATGGTCCCCAGATAGGGGACGTATCAGATATTAAACTGATAAGAACAGATACTACACTTGATCTTAGCCAAAAGGCCGAGAAGCGATAACCGTGAAAGGGGCGGGCCCAACAAGGTCCCCTTCATGGGCACTATCACTGCTTGCTGTCAGGGAGGCTGCCAGACAATTTTCCATGCACACTCTGGGCTGGGGGGCAGTCAACCACCAGTACACACAGCAGAACCTAAACCCATACCATTATTGCTAAGCAGCAAGACAGGGGCCCATTGCACTCCCACGGGGCCTTTTTAAATGCAATCCATAACCCGGATTTGCCAGGAACCCTTCTTACTCCTCCTACTTGCATGTGACACTGGGCTTAGGATCTGCATAGGAAACACACACACAAGCACACACCTACCTTTGTTGCCTGCAGATGCCTCCTTGGCTGTCCCCAAACGGTATCAAACCAACACCCACGGGAAGCTGTAAGCATAGAGGACATGCCTGCACCCCATTGGACTTACCTGTGTGGGTTAAATCCGGGTTATTTGACAACCTATGGCGGTGATGGTTCTGCTCAGGCAGAGCAGTGCTGATGCTCCTCATAAAGCTGTCGCTGCTGTGAAGGTTCTAGGTGACATCACAATCCCTATGGTTACATACACAACAAAGCTGGGTTGTTGTTGTTTACACTCTGCAAGGCCTGTGGAAGTGAGTGACATCATAGCACTGTAGTTCTGAGGGTTCTAGATGGATGCAACAATCTCCTGTTGCTTCTATGAAGGCCATAATAGACGACATCACCAAACAGCTCCATAGTCACATACACAGCAAAGGAGAGATGTTGTTTACACCTAGTGATGTCAGTGGTATTGAGTGACATCACAGCACAGTGCTAAGGCTCCTGGGCCTGGACACAGCAGCGGCTGCAATATCTCAACGGAGAATACGTTTATATATATGTGTGTGTGTGCGCGTATATATATATATATATATATATATATATATATATATATATATATATATATATATTTCTCCGCCGAAATCACTTTTAAACCCATTTCCACCTTTTTTTCCCTTCTCTTCCTCTTACTTTTTTTTCACGTTTTTTTACGTTTTTCTCCTTTTCGCCTCTTTTCTGGGCGTATTATTCTTCTTTTTCTTCTTTTTTTTCGTCTAATGCATACCCCATCAGTGCAGCAATGCTTATTCAATACCGCCAGCAGATGGAGACACTGGGGGATAATTTTCTAAGGATTTATACTGATTTTTCCTGTCTGAATTTGTCGCACAGAAAGTTGCAGGCCAAATATGTGTGACATTTCTGCGACTTTAGCTTCTAGAGCATTTTTACAACATTATACATAGGTGCTGAATACATAAAAAGCGACTGTTCAGCGACAGACAAGTCGCATCGGCTGAAAGTAGGCCAGAATGTCAGTCCATGTTGGAGCAGGTTTAGATACAGTCTAAAGCATAGATCTCAAAGTCTGTGCACAGAATTTAGCAAGGGCCTCGCACCTTCTGATGCATCAGGTAGGTGCACTATAGCATAGCCTAACCCTCTGTACTTTGGTCTATATTGATGCGGGACATAGACAGCCAGCTGATGACCAATCCATTAGTGCAATGGATGGCTGGAAGCATTTGTCTTTGCCTTTGCAATACCACAGAAGCAATGCATGGTCAATGTACAGCAATGACACACCTGTGTGAACAGCCAGGAGACCCCCCCATGTTATGTTACATAGTTACATAGTTAGTACGGTCGAAAAAAGACATATGTCCATCAAGTTCAACCAGGGAATTAAGGGGTAGGGGTGTGGCGCGATATTGGGGAAGGGATGAGATTTTATATTTCTTCATAAGCATTAATCTTATTTTGTCAATTAGGAACATTCAGCACCCACCCGCTATCAAGGCAGCTGCCTATCATGTCATGCCCTACCTGCACAGGTGTGTTGGCTACTCAAATGATCCAATTAAGGAGGCCATTTAGTCAGCAGCAGCAGAAGTCCTGTGCCTGGACGCTCCAACAGCGGCCAGACACAAGCAGAAGCAGCAGAAGCAGCAGCAGCACCACCTTTTGTTTTTTGGCTGCAGCAGCAGCAGCAGCAGCAGCAAGGCCCACAGGGCTGGCTAGCTGGCTAGCCAGCAAGCAGGTAGCAATGAAAGTAGGAATCTTTCTTTTTAACCCTGTAAGGGGGTGGTGCACTGTACCCGAAGATACTGCCATATCGGGTCAATGCATAGGGCGACGGAAGCAAGCTTCGAAATCGGCCCCCGTTCTCAAAAATCCATTTAATATATGGTCCCCAGATAGGGGACGTATCAGATATTAAACTGATAAGAACAGATACTACACTTGATCTTAGCCAAAAGGCCGAGAAGCGATAACCGTGAAAGGGGCGGGCCCAACAAGGTCCCCTTCATGGGCACTATCACTGCTTGCTGTCAGGGAGGCTGCCAGACAATTTTCCATGCACACTCTGGGCTGGGGGGCAGTCAACCACCAGTACACACAGCAGAACCTAAACCCATACCATTATTGCTAAGCAGCAAGACAGGGGCCCATTGCACTCCCACGGGGCCTTTTTAAATGCAATCCATAACCCGGATTTGCCAGGAACCCTTCTTACTCCTCCTACTTGCATGTGACACTGGGCTTAGGATCTGCATAGGAAACACACACACAAGCACACACCTACCTTTGTTGCCTGCAGATGCCTCCTTGGCTGTCCCCAAACGGTATCAAACCAACACCCACGGGAAGCTGTAAGCATAGAGGACATGCCTGCACCCCATTGGACTTACCTGTGTGGGTTAAATCCGGGTTATTTGACAACCTATGGCGGTGATGGTTCTGCTCAGGCAGAGCAGTGCTGATGCTCCTCATAAAGCTGTCGCTGCTGTGAAGGTTCTAGGTGACATCACAATCCCTATGGTTACATACACAACAAAGCTGGGTTGTTGTTGTTTACACTCTGCAAGGCCTGTGGAAGTGAGTGACATCATAGCACTGTAGTTCTGAGGGTTCTAGATGGATGCAACAATCTCCTGTTGCTTCTATGAAGGCCATAATAGACGACATCACCAAACAGCTCCATAGTCACATACACAGCAAAGGAGAGATGTTGTTTACACCTAGTGATGTCAGTGGTATTGAGTGACATCACAGCACAGTGCTAAGGCTCCTGGGCCTGGACACAGCAGCGGCTGCAATATCTCAACGGAGAATACGTTTATATATATGTGTGTGTGTGCGCGTATATATATATATATATATATATATATATATATATATATATATATTCTCCGCCGAAATCACTTTTAAACCCATTTCCACCTTTTTTTCCCTTCTCTTCCTCTTACTTTTTTTTCACGTTTTTTTACGTTTTTCTCCTTTTCGCCTCTTTTCTGGGCGTATTATTCTTCTTTTTCTTCTTTTTTTTCGTCTAATGCATACCCCATCAGTGCAGCAATGCTTATTCAATACCGCCAGCAGATGGAGACACTGGGGGATAATTTTCTAAGGATTTATACTGATTTTTCCTGTCTGAATTTGTCGCACAGAAAGTTGCAGGCCAAATATGTGTGACATTTCTGCGACTTTAGCTTCTAGAGCATTTTTACAACATTATACATAGGTGCTGAATACATAAAAAGCGACTGTTCAGCGACAGACAAGTCGCATCGGCTGAAAGTAGGCCAGAATGTCAGTCCATGTTGGAGCAGGTTTAGATACAGTCTAAAGCATAGATCTCAAAGTCTGTGCACAGAATTTAGCAAGGGCCTCGCACCTTCTGATGCATCAGGTAGGTGCACTATAGCATAGCCTAACCCTCTGTACTTTGGTCTATATTGATGCGGGACATAGACAGCCAGCTGATGACCAATCCATTAGTGCAATGGATGGCTGGAAGCATTTGTCTTTGCCTTTGCAATACCACAGAAGCAATGCATGGTCAATGTACAGCAATGACACACCTGTGTGAACAGCCAGGAGACCCCCCCATGTTATGTTACATAGTTACATAGTTAGTACGGTCGAAAAAAGACATATGTCCATCAAGTTCAACCAGGGAATTAAGGGGTAGGGGTGTGGCGCGATATTGGGGAAGGGATGAGATTTTATATTTCTTCATAAGCATTAATCTTATTTTGTCAATTAGGAACATTCAGCACCCACCCGCTATCAAGGCAGCTGCCTATCATGTCATGCCCTACCTGCACAGGTGTGCTGGCTACTCAAATGATCCAATTAAGGAGGCCATTTAGTCAGCAGCAGCAGAAGTCCTGTGCCTGGACGCTCCAACAGCGGCCAGACACAAGCAGAAGCAGCAGAAGCAGCAGCAGCACCACCACCTTTTGTTTTTTGGCTGCAGCAGCAGCAGCAGCAGCAGCAAGGCCCACAGGGCTGGCTAGCTGGCTAGCCAGCAAGCAGGTAGCAATGAAAGTAGGAATCTTTCTTTTTAACCCTGTAAGGGGGTGGTGCACTGTACCCGAAGATACTGCCATATCGGGTCAATGCATAGGGCGACGGAAGCAAGCTTCGAAATCGGCCCCCGTTCTCAAAAATCCATTTAATATATGGTCCCCAGATAGGGGACGTATCAGATATTAAACTGATAAGAACAGATACTACACTTGATCTTAGCCAAAAGGCCGAGAAGCGATAACCGTGAAAGGGGCGGGCCCAACAAGGTCCCCTTCATGGGCACTATCACTGCTTGCTGTCAGGGAGGCTGCCAGACAATTTTCCATGCACACTCTGGGCTGGGGGGCAGTCAACCACCAGTACACACAGCAGAACCTAAACCCATACCATTATTGCTAAGCAGCAAGACAGGGGCCCATTGCACTCCCACGGGGCCTTTTTAAATGCAATCCATAACCCGGATTTGCCAGGAACCCTTCTTACTCCTCCTACTTGCATGTGACACTGGGCTTAGGATCTGCATAGGAAACACACACACAAGCACACACCTACCTTTGTTGCCTGCAGATGCCTCCTTGGCTGTCCCCAAACGGTATCAAACCAACACCCACGGGAAGCTGTAAGCATAGAGGACATGCCTGCACCCCATTGGACTTACCTGTGTGGGTTAAATCCGGGTTATTTGACAACCTATGGCGGTGATGGTTCTGCTCAGGCAGAGCAGTGCTGATGCTCCTCATAAAGCTGTCGCTGCTGTGAAGGTTCTAGGTGACATCACAATCCCTATGGTTACATACACAACAAAGCTGGGTTGTTGTTGTTTACACTCTGCAAGGCCTGTGGAAGTGAGTGACATCATAGCACTGTAGTTCTGAGGGTTCTAGATGGATGCAACAATCTCCTGTTGCTTCTATGAAGGCCATAATAGACGACATCACCAAACAGCTCCATAGTCACATACACAGCAAAGGAGAGATGTTGTTTACACCTAGTGATGTCAGTGGTATTGAGTGACATCACAGCACAGTGCTAAGGCTCCTGGGCCTGGACACAGCAGCGGCTGCAATATCTCAACGGAGAATACGTTTATATATATGTGTGTGTGTGCGCGTATATATATATATATATATATATATATATATATATATATATATATATTTCTCCGCCGAAATCACTTTTAAACCCATTTCCACCTTTTTTTCCCTTCTCTTCCTCTTACTTTTTTTTCACGTTTTTTTACGTTTTTCTCCTTTTCGCCTCTTTTCTGGGCGTATTATTCTTCTTTTTCTTCTTTTTTTTCGTCTAATGCATACCCCATCAGTGCAGCAATGCTTATTCAATACCGCCAGCAGATGGAGACACTGGGGGATAATTTTCTAAGGATTTATACTGATTTTTCCTGTCTGAATTTGTCGCACAGAAAGTTGCAGGCCAAATATGTGTGACATTTCTGCGACTTTAGCTTCTAGAGCATTTTTACAACATTATACATAGGTGCTGAATACATAAAAAGCGACTGTTCAGCGACAGACAAGTCGCATCGGCTGAAAGTAGGCCAGAATGTCAGTCCATGTTGGAGCAGGTTTAGATACAGTCTAAAGCATAGATCTCAAAGTCTGTGCACAGAATTTAGCAAGGGCCTCGCACCTTCTGATGCATCAGGTAGGTGCACTATAGCATAGCCTAACCCTCTGTACTTTGGTCTATATTGATGCGGGACATAGACAGCCAGCTGATGACCAATCCATTAGTGCAATGGATGGCTGGAAGCATTTGTCTTTGCCTTTGCAATACCACAGAAGCAATGCATGGTCAATGTACAGCAATGACACACCTGTGTGAACAGCCAGGAGACCCCCCCATGTTATGTTACATAGTTACATAGTTAGTACGGTCGAAAAAAGACATATGTCCATCAAGTTCAACCAGGGAATTAAGGGGTAGGGGTGTGGCGCGATATTGGGGAAGGGATGAGATTTTATATTTCTTCATAAGCATTAATCTTATTTTGTCAATTAGGAACATTCAGCACCCACCCGCTATCAAGGCAGCTGCCTATCATGTCATGCCCTACCTGCACAGGTGTGCTGGCTACTCAAATGATCCAATTAAGGAGGCCATTTAGTCAGCAGCAGCAGAAGTCCTGTGCCTGGACGCTCCAACAGCGGCCAGACACAAGCAGAAGCAGCAGAAGCAGCAGCAGCACCACCTTTTGTTTTTTGGCTGCAGCAGCAGCAGCAGCAGCAGCAAGGCCCACAGGGCTGGCTAGCTGGCTAGCCAGCAAGCAGGTAGCAATGAAAGTAGGAATCTTTCTTTTTAACCCTGTAAGGGGGTGGTGCACTGTACCCGAAGATACTGCCATATCGGGTCAATGCATAGGGCGACGGAAGCAAGCTTCGAAATCGGCCCCCGTTCTCAAAAATCCATTTAATATATGGTCCCCAGATAGGGGACGTATCAGATATTAAACTGATAAGAACAGATACTACACTTGATCTTAGCCAAAAGGCCGAGAAGCGATAACCGTGAAAGGGGCGGGCCCAACAAGGTCCCCTTCATGGGCACTATCACTGCTTGCTGTCAGGGAGGCTGCCAGACAATTTTCCATGCACACTCTGGGCTGGGGGGCAGTCAACCACCAGTACACACAGCAGAACCTAAACCCATACCATTATTGCTAAGCAGCAAGACAGGGGCCCATTGCACTCCCACGGGGCCTTTTTAAATGCAATCCATAACCCGGATTTGCCAGGAACCCTTCTTACTCCTCCTACTTGCATGTGACACTGGGCTTAGGATCTGCATAGGAAACACACACACAAGCACACACCTACCTTTGTTGCCTGCAGATGCCTCCTTGGCTGTCCCCAAACGGTATCAAACCAACACCCACGGGAAGCTGTAAGCATAGAGGACATGCCTGCACCCCATTGGACTTACCTGTGTGGGTTAAATCCGGGTTATTTGACAACCTATGGCGGTGATGGTTCTGCTCAGGCAGAGCAGTGCTGATGCTCCTCATAAAGCTGTCGCTGCTGTGAAGGTTCTAGGTGACATCACAATCCCTATGGTTACATACACAACAAAGCTGGGTTGTTGTTGTTTACACTCTGCAAGGCCTGTGGAAGTGAGTGACATCATAGCACTGTAGTTCTGAGGGTTCTAGATGGATGCAACAATCTCCTGTTGCTTCTATGAAGGCCATAATAGACGACATCACCAAACAGCTCCATAGTCACATACACAGCAAAGGAGAGATGTTGTTTACACCTAGTGATGTCAGTGGTATTGAGTGACATCACAGCACAGTGCTAAGGCTCCTGGGCCTGGACACAGCAGCGGCTGCAATATCTCAACGGAGAATACGTTTATATATATGTGTGTGTGTGCGCGTATATATATATATATATATATATATATATATATATATATATATATATATATATATATATTCTCCGCCGAAATCACTTTTAAACCCATTTCCACCTTTTTTTCCCTTCTCTTCCTCTTACTTTTTTTTCACGTTTTTTTACGTTTTTCTCCTTTTCGCCTCTTTTCTGGGCGTATTATTCTTCTTTTTCTTCTTTTTTTTCGTCTAATGCATACCCCATCAGTGCAGCAATGCTTATTCAATACCGCCAGCAGATGGAGACACTGGGGGATAATTTTCTAAGGATTTATACTGATTTTTCCTGTCTGAATTTGTCGCACAGAAAGTTGCAGGCCAAATATGTGTGACATTTCTGCGACTTTAGCTTCTAGAGCATTTTTACAACATTATACATAGGTGCTGAATACATAAAAAGCGACTGTTCAGCGACAGACAAGTCGCATCGGCTGAAAGTAGGCCAGAATGTCAGTCCATGTTGGAGCAGGTTTAGATACAGTCTAAAGCATAGATCTCAAAGTCTGTGCACAGAATTTAGCAAGGGCCTCGCACCTTCTGATGCATCAGGTAGGTGCACTATAGCATAGCCTAACCCTCTGTACTTTGGTCTATATTGATGCGGGACATAGACAGCCAGCTGATGACCAATCCATTAGTGCAATGGATGGCTGGAAGCATTTGTCTTTGCCTTTGCAATACCACAGAAGCAATGCATGGTCAATGTACAGCAATGACACACCTGTGTGAACAGCCAGGAGACCCCCCCATGTTATGTTACATAGTTACATAGTTAGTACGGTCGAAAAAAGACATATGTCCATCAAGTTCAACCAGGGAATTAAGGGGTAGGGGTGTGGCGCGATATTGGGGAAGGGATGAGATTTTATATTTCTTCATAAGCATTAATCTTATTTTGTCAATTAGGAACATTCAGCACCCACCCGCTATCAAGGCAGCTGCCTATCATGTCATGCCCTACCTGCACAGGTGTGCTGGCTACTCAAATGATCCAATTAAGGAGGCCATTTAGTCAGCAGCAGCAGAAGTCCTGTGCCTGGACGCTCCAACAGCGGCCAGACACAAGCAGAAGCAGCAGAAGCAGCAGCAGCACCACCTTTTGTTTTTTGGCTGCAGCAGCAGCAGCAGCAGCAGCAAGGCCCACAGGGCTGGCTAGCTGGCTAGCCAGCAAGCAGGTAGCAATGAAAGTAGGAATCTTTCTTTTTAACCCTGTAAGGGGGTGGTGCACTGTACCCGAAGATACTGCCATATCGGGTCAATGCATAGGGCGACGGAAGCAAGCTTCGAAATCGGCCCCCGTTCTCAAAAATCCATTTAATATATGGTCCCCAGATAGGGGACGTATCAGATATTAAACTGATAAGAACAGATACTACACTTGATCTTAGCCAAAAGGCCGAGAAGTGATAACCGTGAAAGGGGCGGGCCCAACAAGGTCCCCTTCATGGGCACTATCACTGCTTGCTGTCAGGGAGGCTGCCAGACAATTTTCCATGCACACTCTGGGCTGGGGGGCAGTCAACCACCAGTACACACAGCAGAACCTAAACCCATACCATTATTGCTAAGCAGCAAGACAGGGGCCCATTGCACTCCCACGGGGCCTTTTTAAATGCAATCCATAACCCGGATTTGCCAGGAACCCTTCTTACTCCTCCTACTTGCATGTGACACTGGGCTTAGGATCTGCATAGGAAACACACACACAAGCACACACCTACCTTTGTTGCCTGCAGATGCCTCCTTGGCTGTCCCCAAACGGTATCAAACCAACACCCACGGGAAGCTGTAAGCATAGAGGACATGCCTGCACCCCATTGGACTTACCTGTGTGGGTTAAATCCGGGTTATTTGACAACCTATGGCGGTGATGGTTCTGCTCAGGCAGAGCAGTGCTGATGCTCCTCATAAAGCTGTCGCTGCTGTGAAGGTTCTAGGTGACATCACAATCCCTATGGTTACATACACAACAAAGCTGGGTTGTTGTTGTTTACACTCTGCAAGGCCTGTGGAAGTGAGTGACATCATAGCACTGTAGTTCTGAGGGTTCTAGATGGATGCAACAATCTCCTGTTGCTTCTATGAAGGCCATAATAGACGACATCACCAAACAGCTCCATAGTCACATACACAGCAAAGGAGAGATGTTGTTTACACCTAGTGATGTCAGTGGTATTGAGTGACATCACAGCACAGTGCTAAGGCTCCTGGGCCTGGACACAGCAGCGGCTGCAATATCTCAACGGAGAATACGTTTATATATATGTGTGTGTGTGCGCGTATATATATATATATATATATATATATATATATATATATATATTTCTCCGCCAAAATCACTTTTAAACCCATTTCCACCTTTTTTTCCCTTCTCTTCCTCTTACTTTTTTTTCACGTTTTTTTACGTTTTTCTCCTTTTCGCCTCTTTTCTGGGCGTATTATTCTTCTTTTTCTTCTTTTTTTTCGTCTAATGCATACCCCATCAGTGCAGCAATGCTTATTCAATACCGCCAGCAGATGGAGACACTGGGGGATAATTTTCTAAGGATTTATACTGATTTTTCCTGTCTGAATTTGTCGCACAGAAAGTTGCAGGCCAAATATGTGTGACATTTCTGCGACTTTAGCTTCTAGAGCATTTTTACAACATTATACATAGGTGCTGAATACATAAAAAGCGACTGTTCAGCGACAGACAAGTCGCATCGGCTGAAAGTAGGCCAGAATGTCAGTCCATGTTGGAGCAGGTTTAGATACAGTCTAAAGCATAGATCTCAAAGTCTGTGCACAGAATTTAGCAAGGGCCTCGCACCTTCTGATGCATCAGGTAGGTGCACTATAGCATAGCCTAACCCTCTGTACTTTGGTCTATATTGATGCGGGACATAGACAGCCAGCTGATGACCAATCCATTAGTGCAATGGATGGCTGGAAGCATTTGTCTTTGCCTTTGCAATACCACAGAAGCAATGCATGGTCAATGTACAGCAATGACACACCTGTGTGAACAGCCAGGAGACCCCCCCATGTTATGTTACATAGTTACATAGTTAGTACGGTCGAAAAAAGACATATGTCCATCAAGTTCAACCAGGGAATTAAGGGGTAGGGGTGTGGCGCGATATTGGGGAAGGGATGAGATTTTATATTTCTTCATAAGCATTAATCTTATTTTGTCAATTAGGAACATTCAGCACCCACCCGCTATCAAGGCAGCTGCCTATCATGTCATGCCCTACCTGCACAGGTGTGCTGGCTACTCAAATGATCCAATTAAGGAGGCCATTTAGTCAGCAGCAGCAGAAGTCCTGTGCCTGGACGCTCCAACAGCGGCCAGACACAAGCAGAAGCAGCAGAAGCAGCAGCAGCACCACCTTTTGTTTTTTGGCTGCAGCAGCAGCAGCAGCAGCAGCAAGGCCCACAGGGCTGGCTAGCTGGCTAGCCAGCAAGCAGGTAGCAATGAAAGTAGGAATCTTTCTTTTTAACCCTGTAAGGGGGTGGTGCACTGTACCCGAAGATACTGCCATATCGGGTCAATGCATAGGGCGACGGAAGCAAGCTTCGAAATCGGCCCCCGTTCTCAAAAATCCATTTAATATATGGTCCCCAGATAGGGGACGTATCAGATATTAAACTGATAAGAACAGATACTACACTTGATCTTAGCCAAAAGGCCGAGAAGCGATAACCGTGAAAGGGGCGGGCCCAACAAGGTCCCCTTCATGGGCACTATCACTGCTTGCTGTCAGGGAGGCTGCCAGACAATTTTCCATGCACACTCTGGGCTGGGGGGCAGTCAACCACCAGTACACACAGCAGAACCTAAACCCATACCATTATTGCTAAGCAGCAAGACAGGGGCCCATTGCACTCCCACGGGGCCTTTTTAAATGCAATCCATAACCCGGATTTGCCAGGAACCCTTCTTACTCCTCCTACTTGCATGTGACACTGGGCTTAGGATCTGCATAGGAAACACACACACAAGCACACACCTACCTTTGTTGCCTGCAGATGCCTCCTTGGCTGTCCCCAAACGGTATCAAACCAACACCCACGGGAAGCTGTAAGCATAGAGGACATGCCTGCACCCCATTGGACTTACCTGTGTGGGTTAAATCCGGGTTATTTGACAACCTATGGCGGTGATGGTTCTGCTCAGGCAGAGCAGTGCTGATGCTCCTCATAAAGCTGTCGCTGCTGTGAAGGTTCTAGGTGACATCACAATCCCTATGGTTACATACACAACAAAGCTGGGTTGTTGTTGTTTACACTCTGCAAGGCCTGTGGAAGTGAGTGACATCATAGCACTGTAGTTCTGAGGGTTCTAGATGGATGCAACAATCTCCTGTTGCTTCTATGAAGGCCATAATAGACGACATCACCAAACAGCTCCATAGTCACATACACAGCAAAGGAGAGATGTTGTTTACACCTAGTGATGTCAGTGGTATTGAGTGACATCACAGCACAGTGCTAAGGCTCCTGGGCCTGGACACAGCAGCGGCTGCAATATCTCAACGGAGAATACGTTTATATATATGTGTGTGTGTGCGCGTATATATATATATATATATATATATATATATATATATATTTCTCCGCCGAAATCACTTTTAAACCCATTTCCACCTTTTTTTCCCTTCTCTTCCTCTTACTTTTTTTTCACGTTTTTTTACGTTTTTCTCCTTTTCGCCTCTTTTCTGGGCGTATTATTCTTCTTTTTCTTCTTTTTTTTCGTCTAATGCATACCCCATCAGTGCAGCAATGCTTATTCAATACCGCCAGCAGATGGAGACACTGGGGGATAATTTTCTAAGGATTTATACTGATTTTTCCTGTCTGAATTTGTCGCACAGAAAGTTGCAGGCCAAATATGTGTGACATTTCTGCGACTTTAGCTTCTAGAGCATTTTTACAACATTATACATAGGTGCTGAATACATAAAAAGCGACTGTTCAGCGACAGACAAGTCGCATCGGCTGAAAGTAGGCCAGAATGTCAGTCCATGTTGGAGCAGGTTTAGATACAGTCTAAAGCATAGATCTCAAAGTCTGTGCACAGAATTTAGCAAGGGCCTCGCACCTTCTGATGCATCAGGTAGGTGCACTATAGCATAGCCTAACCCTCTGTACTTTGGTCTATATTGATGCGGGACATAGACAGCCAGCTGATGACCAATCCATTAGTGCAATGGATGGCTGGAAGCATTTGTCTTTGCCTTTGCAATACCACAGAAGCAATGCATGGTCAATGTACAGCAATGACACACCTGTGTGAACAGCCAGGAGACCCCCCCATGTTATGTTACATAGTTACATAGTTAGTACGGTCGAAAAAAGACATATGTCCATCAAGTTCAACCAGGGAATTAAGGGGTAGGGGTGTGGCGCGATATTGGGGAAGGGATGAGATTTTATATTTCTTCATAAGCATTAATCTTATTTTGTCAATTAGGAACATTCAGCACCCACCCGCTATCAAGGCAGCTGCCTATCATGTCATGCCCTACCTGCACAGGTGTGCTGGCTACTCAAATGATCCAATTAAGGAGGCCATTTAGTCAGCAGCAGCAGAAGTCCTGTGCCTGGACGCTCCAACAGCGGCCAGACACAAGCAGAAGCAGCAGAAGCAGCAGCAGCACCACCTTTTGTTTTTTGGCTGCAGCAGCAGCAGCAGCAGCAGCAAGGCCCACAGGGCTGGCTAGCTGGCTAGCCAGCAAGCAGGTAGCAATGAAAGTAGGAATCTTTCTTTTTAACCCTGTAAGGGGGTGGTGCACTGTACCCGAAGATACTGCCATATCGGGTCAATGCATAGGGCGACGGAAGCAAGCTTCGAAATCGGCCCCCGTTCTCAAAAATCCATTTAATATATGGTCCCCAGATAGGGGACGTATCAGATATTAAACTGATAAGAACAGATACTACACTTGATCTTAGCCAAAAGGCCGAGAAGCGATAACCGTGAAAGGGGCGGGCCCAACAAGGTCCCCTTCATGGGCACTATCACTGCTTGCTGTCAGGGAGGCTGCCAGACAATTTTCCATGCACACTCTGGGCTGGGGGGCAGTCAACCACCAGTACACACAGCAGAACCTAAACCCATACCATTATTGCTAAGCAGCAAGACAGGGGCCCATTGCACTCCCACGGGGCCTTTTTAAATGCAATCCATAACCCGGATTTGCCAGGAACCCTTCTTACTCCTCCTACTTGCATGTGACACTGGGCTTAGGATCTGCATAGGAAACACACACACAAGCACACACCTACCTTTGTTGCCTGCAGATGCCTCCTTGGCTGTCCCCAAACGGTATCAAACCAACACCCACGGGAAGCTGTAAGCATAGAGGACATGCCTGCACCCCATTGGACTTACCTGTGTGGGTTAAATCCGGGTTATTTGACAACCTATGGCGGTGATGGTTCTGCTCAGGCAGAGCAGTGCTGATGCTCCTCATAAAGCTGTCGCTGCTGTGAAGGTTCTAGGTGACATCACAATCCCTATGGTTACATACACAACAAAGCTGGGTTGTTGTTGTTTACACTCTGCAAGGCCTGTGGAAGTGAGTGACATCATAGCACTGTAGTTCTGAGGGTTCTAGATGGATGCAACAATCTCCTGTTGCTTCTATGAAGGCCATAATAGACGACATCACCAAACAGCTCCATAGTCACATACACAGCAAAGGAGAGATGTTGTTTACACCTAGTGATGTCAGTGGTATTGAGTGACATCACAGCACAGTGCTAAGGCTCCTGGGCCTGGACACAGCAGCGGCTGCAATATCTCAACGGAGAATACGTTTATATATATGTGTGTGTGTGCGCGTATATATATATATATATATATATATATATATATATATATATATATATATTTCTCCGCCGAAATCACTTTTAAACCCATTTCCACCTTTTTTTCCCTTCTCTTCCTCTTACTTTTTTTTCACGTTTTTTTACGTTTTTCTCCTTTTCGCCTCTTTTCTGGGCGTATTATTCTTCTTTTTCTTCTTTTTTTTCGTCTAATGCATACCCCATCAGTGCAGCAATGCTTATTCAATACCGCCAGCAGATGGAGACACTGGGGGATAATTTTCTAAGGATTTATACTGATTTTTCCTGTCTGAATTTGTCGCACAGAAAGTTGCAGGCCAAATATGTGTGACATTTCTGCGACTTTAGCTTCTAGAGCATTTTTACAACATTATACATAGGTGCTGAATACATAAAAAGCGACTGTTCAGCGACAGACAAGTCGCATCGGCTGAAAGTAGGCCAGAATGTCAGTCCATGTTGGAGCAGGTTTAGATACAGTCTAAAGCATAGATCTCAAAGTCTGTGCACAGAATTTAGCAAGGGCCTCGCACCTTCTGATGCATCAGGTAGGTGCACTATAGCATAGCCTAACCCTCTGTACTTTGGTCTATATTGATGCGGGACATAGACAGCCAGCTGATGACCAATCCATTAGTGCAATGGATGGCTGGAAGCATTTGTCTTTGCCTTTGCAATACCACAGAAGCAATGCATGGTCAATGTACAGCAATGACACACCTGTGTGAACAGCCAGGAGACCCCCCCATGTTATGTTACATAGTTACATAGTTAGTACGGTCGAAAAAAGACATATGTCCATCAAGTTCAACCAGGGAATTAAGGGGTAGGGGTGTGGCGCGATATTGGGGAAGGGATGAGATTTTATATTTCTTCATAAGCATTAATCTTATTTTGTCAATTAGGAACATTCAGCACCCACCCGCTATCAAGGCAGCTGCCTATCATGTCATGCCCTACCTGCACAGGTGTGCTGGCTACTCAAATGATCCAATTAAGGAGGCCATTTAGTCAGCAGCAGCAGAAGTCCTGTGCCTGGACGCTCCAACAGCGGCCAGACACAAGCAGAAGCAGCAGAAGCAGCAGCAGCACCACCTTTTGTTTTTTAGCAGCAGCAGCAGCAGCAGCAAGGCCCACAGGGCTGGCTAGCTGGCTAGCCAGCAAGCAGGTAGCAATGAAAGTAGGAATCTTTCTTTTTAACCCTGTAAGGGGGTGGTGCACTGTACCCGAAGATACTGCCATATCGGGTCAATGCATAGGGCGACGGAAGCAAGCTTCGAAATCGGCCCCCGTTCTCAAAAATCCATTTAATATATGGTCCCCAGATAGGGGACGTATCAGATATTAAACTGATAAGAACAGATACTACACTTGATCTTAGCCAAAAGGCCGAGAAGCGATAACCGTGAAAGGGGCGGGCCCAACAAGGTCCCCTTCATGGGCACTATCACTGCTTGCTGTCAGGGAGGCTGCCAGACAATTTTCCATGCACACTCTGGGCTGGGGGGCAGTCAACCACCAGTACACACAGCAGAACCTAAACCCATACCATTATTGCTAAGCAGCAAGACAGGGGCCCATTGCACTCCCACGGGGCCTTTTTAAATGCAATCCATAACCCGGATTTGCCAGGAACCCTTCTTACTCCTCCTACTTGCATGTGACACTGGGCTTAGGATCTGCATAGGAAACACACACACAAGCACACACCTACCTTTGTTGCCTGCAGATGCCTCCTTGGCTGTCCCCAAACGGTATCAAACCAACACCCACGGGAAGCTGTAAGCATAGAGGACATGCCTGCACCCCATTGGACTTACCTGTGTGGGTTAAATCCGGGTTATTTGACAACCTATGGCGGTGATGGTTCTGCTCAGGCAGAGCAGTGCTGATGCTCCTCATAAAGCTGTCGCTGCTGTGAAGGTTCTAGGTGACATCACAATCCCTATGGTTACATACACAACAAAGCTGGGTTGTTGTTGTTTACACTCTGCAAGGCCTGTGGAAGTGAGTGACATCATAGCACTGTAGTTCTGAGGGTTCTAGATGGATGCAACAATCTCCTGTTGCTTCTATGAAGGCCATAATAGACGACATCACCAAACAGCTCCATAGTCACATACACAGCAAAGGAGAGATGTTGTTTACACCTAGTGATGTCAGTGGTATTGAGTGACATCACAGCACAGTGCTAAGGCTCCTGGGCCTGGACACAGCAGCGGCTGCAATATCTCAACGGAGAATACGTTTATATATATGTGTGTGTGTGCGCGTATATATATATATATATATATATATATATATATATATATATTTCTCCGCCGAAATCACTTTTAAACCCATTTCCACCTTTTTTTCCCTTCTCTTCCTCTTACTTTTTTTTCACGTTTTTTTACGTTTTTCTCCTTTTCGCCTCTTTTCTGGGCGTATTATTCTTCTTTTTCTTCTTTTTTTTCGTCTAATGCATACCCCATCAGTGCAGCAATGCTTATTCAATACCGCCAGCAGATGGAGACACTGGGGGATAATTTTCTAAGGATTTATACTGATTTTTCCTGTCTGAATTTGTCGCACAGAAAGTTGCAGGCCAAATATGTGTGACATTTCTGCGACTTTAGCTTCTAGAGCATTTTTACAACATTATACATAGGTGCTGAATACATAAAAAGCGACTGTTCAGCGACAGACAAGTCGCATCGGCTGAAAGTAGGCCAGAATGTCAGTCCATGTTGGAGCAGGTTTAGATACAGTCTAAAGCATAGATCTCAAAGTCTGTGCACAGAATTTAGCAAGGGCCTCGCACCTTCTGATGCATCAGGTAGGTGCACTATAGCATAGCCTAACCCTCTGTACTTTGGTCTATATTGATGCGGGACATAGACAGCCAGCTGATGACCAATCCATTAGTGCAATGGATGGCTGGAAGCATTTGTCTTTGCCTTTGCAATACCACAGAAGCAATGCATGGTCAATGTACAGCAATGACACACCTGTGTGAACAGCCAGGAGACCCCCCCATGTTATGTTACATAGTTACATAGTTAGTACGGTCGAAAAAAGACATATGTCCATCAAGTTCAACCAGGGAATTAAGGGGTAGGGGTGTGGCGCGATATTGGGGAAGGGATGAGATTTTATATTTCTTCATAAGCATTAATCTTATTTTGTCAATTAGGAACATTCAGCACCCACCCGCTATCAAGGCAGCTGCCTATCATGTCATGCCCTACCTGCACAGGTGTGCTGGCTACTCAAATGATCCAATTAAGGAGGCCATTTAGTCAGCAGCAGCAGAAGTCCTGTGCCTGGACGCTCCAACAGCGGCCAGACACAAGCAGAAGCAGCAGAAGCAGCAGCAGCACCACCTTTTGTTTTTTGGCTGCAGCAGCAGCAGCAGCAGCAGCAAGGCCCACAGGGCTGGCTAGCTGGCTAGCCAGCAAGCAGGTAGCAATGAAAGTAGGAATCTTTCTTTTTAACCCTGTAAGGGGGTGGTGCACTGTACCCGAAGATACTGCCATATCGGGTCAATGCATAGGGCGACGGAAGCAAGCTTCGAAATCGGCCCCCGTTCTCAAAAATCCATTTAATATATGGTCCCCAGATAGGGGACGTATCAGATATTAAACTGATAAGAACAGATACTACACTTGATCTTAGCCAAAAGGCCGAGAAGCGATAACCGTGAAAGGGGCGGGCCCAACAAGGTCCCCTTCATGGGCACTATCACTGCTTGCTGTCAGGGAGGCTGCCAGACAATTTTCCATGCACACTCTGGGCTGGGGGGCAGTCAACCACCAGTACACACAGCAGAACCTAAACCCATACCATTATTGCTAAGCAGCAAGACAGGGGCCCATTGCACTCCCACGGGGCCTTTTTAAATGCAATCCATAACCCGGATTTGCCAGGAACCCTTCTTACTCCTCCTACTTGCATGTGACACTGGGCTTAGGATCTGCATAGGAAACACACACACAAGCACACACCTACCTTTGTTGCCTGCAGATGCCTCCTTGGCTGTCCCCAAACGGTATCAAACCAACACCCACGGGAAGCTGTAAGCATAGAGGACATGCCTGCACCCCATTGGACTTACCTGTGTGGGTTAAATCCGGGTTATTTGACAACCTATGGCGGTGATGGTTCTGCTCAGGCAGAGCAGTGCTGATGCTCCTCATAAAGCTGTCGCTGCTGTGAAGGTTCTAGGTGACATCACAATCCCTATGGTTACATACACAACAAAGCTGGGTTGTTGTTGTTTACACTCTGCAAGGCCTGTGGAAGTGAGTGACATCATAGCACTGTAGTTCTGAGGGTTCTAGATGGATGCAACAATCTCCTGTTGCTTCTATGAAGGCCATAATAGACGACATCACCAAACAGCTCCATAGTCACATACACAGCAAAGGAGAGATGTTGTTTACACCTAGTGATGTCAGTGGTATTGAGTGACATCACAGCACAGTGCTAAGGCTCCTGGGCCTGGACACAGCAGCGGCTGCAATATCTCAACGGAGAATACGTTTATATATATGTGTGTGTGTGCGCGTATATATATATATATATATATATATATATATATATATATATATATATATTCTCCGCCGAAATCACTTTTAAACCCATTTCCACCTTTTTTTCCCTTCTCTTCCTCTTACTTTTTTTTCACGTTTTTTTACGTTTTTCTCCTTTTCGCCTCTTTTCTGGGCGTATTATTCTTCTTTTTCTTCTTTTTTTTCGTCTAATGCATACCCCATCAGTGCAGCAATGCTTATTCAATACCGCCAGCAGATGGAGACACTGGGGGATAATTTTCTAAGGATTTATACAGATTTTTCCTGTCTGAATTTGTCGCACAGAAAGTTGCAGGCCAAATATGTGTGACATTTCTGCGACTTTAGCTTCTAGAGCATTTTTACAACATTATACATAGGTGCTGAATACATAAAAAGCGACTGTTCAGCGACAGACAAGTCGCATCGGCTGAAAGTAGGCCAGAATGTCAGTCCATGTTGGAGCAGGTTTAGATACAGTCTAAAGCATAGATCTCAAAGTCTGTGCACAGAATTTAGCAAGGGCCTCGCACCTTCTGATGCATCAGGTAGGTGCACTATAGCATAGCCTAACCCTCTGTACTTTGGTCTATATTGATGCGGGACATAGACAGCCAGCTGATGACCAATCCATTAGTGCAATGGATGGCTGGAAGCATTTGTCTTTGCCTTTGCAATACCACAGAAGCAATGCATGGTCAATGTACAGCAATGACACACCTGTGTGAACAGCCAGGAGACCCCCCCATGTTATGTTACATAGTTACATAGTTAGTACGGTCGAAAAAAGACATATGTCCATCAAGTTCAACCAGGGAATTAAGGGGTAGGGGTGTGGCGCGATATTGGGGAAGGGATGAGATTTTATATTTCTTCATAAGCATTAATCTTATTTTGTCAATTAGGAACATTCAGCACCCACCCGCTATCAAGGCAGCTGCCTATCATGTCATGCCCTACCTGCACAGGTGTGCTGGCTACTCAAATGATCCAATTAAGGAGGCCATTTAGTCAGCAGCAGCAGAAGTCCTGTGCCTGGACGCTCCAACAGCGGCCAGACACAAGCAGAAGCAGCAGAAGCAGCAGCAGCACCACCTTTTGTTTTTTGGCTGCAGCAGCAGCAGCAGCAGCAGCAAGGCCCACAGGGCTGGCTAGCTGGCTAGCCAGCAAGCAGGTAGCAATGAAAGTAGGAATCTTTCTTTTTAACCCTGTAAGGGGGTGGTGCACTGTACCCGAAGATACTGCCATATCGGGTCAATGCATAGGGCGACGGAAGCAAGCTTCGAAATCGGCCCCCGTTCTCAAAAATCCATTTAATATATGGTCCCCAGATAGGGGACGTATCAGATATTAAACTGATAAGAACAGATACTACACTTGATCTTAGCCAAAAGGCCGAGAAGCGATAACCGTGAAAGGGGCGGGCCCAACAAGGTCCCCTTCATGGGCACTATCACTGCTTGCTGTCAGGGAGGCTGCCAGACAATTTTCCATGCACACTCTGGGCTGGGGGGCAGTCAACCACCAATACACACAGCAGAACCTAAACCCATACCATTATTGCTAAGCAGCAAGACAGGGGCCCATTGCACTCCCACGGGGCCTTTTTAAATGCAATCCATAACCCGGATTTGCCAGGAACCCTTCTTACTCCTCCTACTTGCATGTGACACTGGGCTTAGGATCTGCATAGGAAACACACACACAAGCACACACCTACCTTTGTTGCCTGCAGATGCCTCCTTGGCTGTCCCCAAACGGTATCAAACCAACACCCACGGGAAGCTGTAAGCATAGAGGACATGCCTGCACCCCATTGGACTTACCTGTGTGGGTTAAATCCGGGTTATTTGACAACCTATGGCGGTGATGGTTCTGCTCAGGCAGAGCAGTGCTGATGCTCCTCATAAAGCTGTCGCTGCTGTGAAGGTTCTAGGTGACATCACAATCCCTATGGTTACATACACAACAAAGCTGGGTTGTTGTTGTTTACACTCTGCAAGGCCTGTGGAAGTGAGTGACATCATAGCACTGTAGTTCTGAGGGTTCTAGATGGATGCAACAATCTCCTGTTGCTTCTATGAAGGCCATAATAGACGACATCACCAAACAGCTCCATAGTCACATACACAGCAAAGGAGAGATGTTGTTTACACCTAGTGATGTCAGTGGTATTGAGTGACATCACAGCACAGTGCTAAGGCTCCTGGGCCTGGACACAGCAGCGGCTGCAATATCTCAACGGAGAATACGTTTATATCTATGTGTGTGTGTGCGCATATATATATATATATATATATATATATATATATATATATATATATATATATATTTCTCCGCCGAAATCACTTTTAAACCCATTTCCACCTTTTTTTCCCTTCTCTTCCTCTTACTTTTTTTTCACGTTTTTTTACGTTTTTCTCCTTTTCGCCTCTTTTCTGGGCGTATTATTCTTCTTTTTCTTCTTTTTTTTCGTCTAATGCATACCCCATCAGTGCAGCAATGCTTATTCAATACCGCCAGCAGATGGAGACACTGGGGGATAATTTTCTAAGGATTTATACTGATTTTTCCTGTCTGAATTTGTCGCACAGAAAGTTGCAGGCCAAATATGTGTGACATTTCTGCGACTTTAGCTTCTAGAGCATTTTTACAACATTATACATAGGTGCTGAATACATAAAAAGCGACTGTTCAGCGACAGACAAGTCGCATCGGCTGAAAGTAGGCCAGAATGTCAGTCCATGTTGGAGCAGGTTTAGATACAGTCTAAAGCATAGATCTCAAAGTCTGTGCACAGAATTTAGCAAGGGCCTCGCACCTTCTGATGCATCAGGTAGGTGCACTATAGCATAGCCTAACCCTCTGTACTTTGGTCTATATTGATGCGGGACATAGACAGCCAGCTGATGACCAATCCATTAGTGCAATGGATGGCTGGAAGCATTTGTCTTTGCCTTTGCAATACCACAGAAGCAATGCATGGTCAATGTACAGCAATGACACACCTGTGTGAACAGCCAGGAGACCCCCCCATGTTATGTTACATAGTTACATAGTTAGTACGGTCGAAAAAAGACATATGTCCATCAAGTTCAACCAGGGAATTAAGGGGTAGGGGTGTGGCGCGATATTGGGGAAGGGATGAGATTTTATATTTCTTCATAAGCATTAATCTTATTTTGTCAATTAGGAACATTCAGCACCCACCCGCTATCAAGGCAGCTGCCTATCATGTCATGCCCTACCTGCACAGGTGTGCTGGCTACTCAAATGATCCAATTAAGGAGGCCATTTAGTCAGCAGCAGCAGAAGTCCTGTGCCTGGACGCTCCAACAGCGGCCAGACACAAGCAGAAGCAGCAGAAGCAGCAGCAGCACCACCTTTTGTTTTTTGGCTGCAGCAGCAGCAGCAGCAGCAGCAGCAAGGCCCACAGGGCTGGCTAGCTGGCTAGCCAGCAAGCAGGTAGCAATGAAAGTAGGAATCTTTCTTTTTAACCCTGTAAGGGGGTGGTGCACTGTACCCGAAGATACTGCCATATCGGGTCAATGCATAGGGCGACGGAAGCAAGCTTCGAAATCGGCCCCCGTTCTCAAAAATCCATTTAATATATGGTCCCCAGATAGGGGACGTATCAGATATTAAACTGATAAGAACAGATACTACACTTGATCTTAGCCAAAAGGCCGAGAAGCGATAACCGTGAAAGGGGCGGGCCCAACAAGGTCCCCTTCATGGGCACTATCACTGCTTGCTGTCAGGGAGGCTGCCAGACAATTTTCCATGCACACTCTGGGCTGGGGGGCAGTCAACCACCAGTACACACAGCAGAACCTAAACCCATACCATTATTGCTAAGCAGCAAGACAGGGGCCCATTGCACTCCCACGGGGCCTTTTTAAATGCAATCCATAACCCGGATTTGCCAGGAACCCTTCTTACTCCTCCTACTTGCATGTGACACTGGGCTTAGGATCTGCATAGGAAACACACACACAAGCACACACCTACCTTTGTTGCCTGCAGATGCCTCCTTGGCTGTCCCCAAACGGTATCAAACCAACACCCACGGGAAGCTGTAAGCATAGAGGACATGCCTGCACCCCATTGGACTTACCTGTGTGGGTTAAATCCGGGTTATTTGACAACCTATGGCGGTGATGGTTCTGCTCAGGCAGAGCAGTGCTGATGCTCCTCATAAAGCTGTCGCTGCTGTGAAGGTTCTAGGTGACATCACAATCCCTATGGTTACATACACAACAAAGCTGGGTTGTTGTTGTTTACACTCTGCAAGGCCTGTGGAAGTGAGTGACATCATAGCACTGTAGTTCTGAGGGTTCTAGATGGATGCAACAATCTCCTGTTGCTTCTATGAAGGCCATAATAGACGACATCACCAAACAGCTCCATAGTCACATACACAGCAAAGGAGAGATGTTGTTTACACCTAGTGATGTCAGTGGTATTGAGTGACATCACAGCACAGTGCTAAGGCTCCTGGGCCTGGACACAGCAGCGGCTGCAATATCTCAACGGAGAATACGTTTATATATATGTGTGTGTGTGCGCGTATATATATATATATATATATATATATATATATATATATTTCTCCGCCGAAATCACTTTTAAACCCATTTCCACCTTTTTTTCCCTTCTCTTCCTCTTACTTTTTTTTCACGTTTTTTTACGTTTTTCTCCTTTTCGCCTCTTTTCTGGGCGTATTATTCTTCTTTTTCTTCTTTTTTTTCGTCTAATGCATACCCCATCAGTGCAGCAATGCTTATTCAATACCGCCAGCAGATGGAGACACTGGGGGATAATTTTCTAAGGATTTATACTGATTTTTCCTGTCTGAATTTGTCGCACAGAAAGTTGCAGGCCAAATATGTGTGACATTTCTGCGACTTTAGCTTCTAGAGCATTTTTACAACATTATACATAGGTGCTGAATACATAAAAAGCGACTGTTCAGCGACAGACAAGTCGCATCGGCTGAAAGTAGGCCAGAATGTCAGTCCATGTTGGAGCAGGTTTAGATACAGTCTAAAGCATAGATCTCAAAGTCTGTGCACAGAATTTAGCAAGGGCCTCGCACCTTCTGATGCATCAGGTAGGTGCACTATAGCATAGCCTAACCCTCTGTACTTTGGTCTATATTGATGCGGGACATAGACAGCCAGCTGATGACCAATCCATTAGTGCAATGGATGGCTGGAAGCATTTGTCTTTGCCTTTGCAATACCACAGAAGCAATGCATGGTCAATGTACAGCAATGACACACCTGTGTGAACAGCCAGGAGACCCCCCCATGTTATGTTACATAGTTACATAGTTAGTACGGTCGAAAAAAGACATATGTCCATCAAGTTCAACCAGGGAATTAAGGGGTAGGGGTGTGGCGCGATATTGGGGAAGGGATGAGATTTTATATTTCTTCATAAGCATTAATCTTATTTTGTCAATTAGGAACATTCAGCACCCACCCGCTATCAAGGCAGCTGCCTATCATGTCATGCCCTACCTGCACAGGTGTGCTGGCTACTCAAATGATCCAATTAAGGAGGCCATTTAGTCAGCAGCAGCAGAAGTCCTGTGCCTGGACGCTCCAACAGCGGCCAGACACAAGCAGAAGCAGCAGAAGCAGCAGCAGCACCACCTTTTGTTTTTTGGCTGCAGCAGCAGCAGCAGCAGCAGCAAGGCCCACAGGGCTGGCTAGCTGGCTAGCCAGCAAGCAGGTAGCAATGAAAGTAGGAATCTTTCTTTTTAACCCTGTAAGGGGGTGGTGCACTGTACCCGAAGATACTGCCATATCGGGTCAATGCATAGGGCGACGGAAGCAAGCTTCGAAATCGGCCCCCGTTCTCAAAAATCCATTTAATATATGGTCCCCAGATAGGGGACGTATCAGATATTAAACTGATAAGAACAGATACTACACTTGATCTTAGCCAAAAGGCCGAGAAGCGATAACCGTGAAAGGGGCGGGCCCAACAAGGTCCCCTTCATGGGCACTATCACTGCTTGCTGTCAGGGAGGCTGCCAGACAATTTTCCATGCACACTCTGGGCTGGGGGGCAGTCAACCACCAGTACACACAGCAGAACCTAAACCCATACCATTATTGCTAAGCAGCAAGACAGGGGCCCATTGCACTCCCACGGGGCCTTTTTAAATGCAATCCATAACCCGGATTTGCCAGGAACCCTTCTTACTCCTCCTACTTGCATGTGACACTGGGCTTAGGATCTGCATAGGAAACACACACACAAGCACACACCTACCTTTGTTGCCTGCAGATGCCTCCTTGGCTGTCCCCAAACGGTATCAAACCAACACCCACGGGAAGCTGTAAGCATAGAGGACATGCCTGCACCCCATTGGACTTACCTGTGTGGGTTAAATCCGGGTTATTTGACAACCTATGGCGGTGATGGTTCTGCTCAGGCAGAGCAGTGCTGATGCTCCTCATAAAGCTGTCGCTGCTGTGAAGGTTCTAGGTGACATCACAATCCCTATGGTTACATACACAACAAAGCTGGGTTGTTGTTGTTTACACTCTGCAAGGCCTGTGGAAGTGAGTGACATCATAGCACTGTAGTTCTGAGGGTTCTAGATGGATGCAACAATCTCCTGTTGCTTCTATGAAGGCCATAATAGACGACATCACCAAACAGCTCCATAGTCACATACACAGCAAAGGAGAGATGTTGTTTACACCTAGTGATGTCAGTGGTATTGAGTGACATCACAGCACAGTGCTAAGGCTCCTGGGCCTGGACACAGCAGCGGCTGCAATATCTCAACGGAGAATACGTTTATATATATGTGTGTGTGTGCGCGTATCTATATATATATATATATATATATATATATATATATATATATTTCTCCGCCGAAATCACTTTTAAACCCATTTCCACCTTTTTTTCCCTTCTCTTCCTCTTACTTTTTTTTCACGTTTTTTTACGTTTTTCTCCTTTTCGCCTCTTTTCTGGGCGTATTATTCTTCTTTTTCTTCTTTTTTTTCGTCTAATGCATACCCCATCAGTGCAGCAATGCTTATTCAATACCGCCAGCAGATGGAGACACTGGGGGATAATTTTCTAAGGATTTATACTGATTTTTCCTGTCTGAATTTGTCGCACAGAAAGTTGCAGGCCAAATATGTGTGACATTTCTGCGACTTTAGCTTCTAGAGCATTTTTACAACATTATACATAGGTGCTGAATACATAAAAAGCGACTGTTCAGCGACAGACAAGTCGCATCGGCTGAAAGTAGGCCAGAATGTCAGTCCATGTTGGAGCAGGTTTAGATACAGTCTAAAGCATAGATCTCAAAGTCTGTGCACAGAATTTAGCAAGGGCCTCGCACCTTCTGATGCATCAGGTAGGTGCACTATAGCATAGCCTAACCCTCTGTACTTTGGTCTATATTGATGCGGGACATAGACAGCCAGCTGATGACCAATCCATTAGTGCAATGGATGGCTGGAAGCATTTGTCTTTGCCTTTGCAATACCACAGAAGCAATGCATGGTCAATGTACAGCAATGACACACCTGTGTGAACAGCCAGGAGACCCCCCCATGTTATGTTACATAGTTACATAGTTAGTACGGTCGAAAAAAGACATATGTCCATCAAGTTCAACCAGGGAATTAAGGGGTAGGGGTGTGGCGCGATATTGGGGAAGGGATGAGATTTTATATTTCTTCATAAGCATTAATCTTATTTTGTCAATTAGGAACATTCAGCACCCACCCGCTATCAAGGCAGCTGCCTATCATGTCATGCCCTACCTGCACAGGTGTGCTGGCTACTCAAATGATCCAATTAAGGAGGCCATTTAGTCAGCAGCAGCAGAAGTCCTGTGCCTGGACGCTCCAACAGCGGCCAGACACAAGCAGAAGCAGCAGAAGCAGCAGCAGCACCACCTTTTGTTTTTTGGCTGCAGCAGCAGCAGCAGCAGCAGCAAGGCCCACAGGGCTGGCTAGCTGGCTAGCCAGCAAGCAGGTAGCAATGAAAGTAGGAATCTTTCTTTTTAACCCTGTAAGGGGGTGGTGCACTGTACCCGAAGATACTGCCATATCGGGTCAATGCATAGGGCGACGGAAGCAAGCTTCGAAATCGGCCCCCGTTCTCAAAAATCCATTTAATATATGGTCCCCAGATAGGGGACGTATCAGATATTAAACTGATAAGAACAGATACTACACTTGATCTTAGCCAAAAGGCCGAGAAGCGATAACAGTGAAAGGGGCGGGCCCAACAAGGTCCCCTTCATGGGCACTATCACTGCTTGCTGTCAGGGAGGCTGCCAGACAATTTTCCATGCACACTCTGGGCTGGGGGGCAGTCAACCACCAGTACACACAGCAGAACCTAAACCCATACCATTATTGCTAAGCAGCAAGACAGGGGCCCATTGCACTCCCACGGGGCCTTTTTAAATGCAATCCATAACCCGGATTTGCCAGGAACCCTTCTTACTCCTCCTACTTGCATGTGACACTGGGCTTAGGATCTGCATAGGAAACACACACACAAGCACACACCTACCTTTGTTGCCTGCAGATGCCTCCTTGGCTGTCCCCAAACGGTATCAAACCAACACCCACGGGAAGCTGTAAGCATAGAGGACATGCCTGCACCCCATTGGACTTACCTGTGTGGGTTAAATCCGGGTTATTTGACAACCTATGGCGGTGATGGTTCTGCTCAGGCAGAGCAGTGCTGATGCTCCTCATAAAGCTGTCGCTGCTGTGAAGGTTCTAGGTGACATCACAATCCCTATGGTTACATACACAACAAAGCTGGGTTGTTGTTGTTTACACTCTGCAAGGCCTGTGGAAGTGAGTGACATCATAGCACTGTAGTTCTGAGGGTTCTAGATGGATGCAACAATCTCCTGTTGCTTCTATGAAGGCCATAATAGACGACATCACCAAACAGCTCCATAGTCACATACACAGCAAAGGAGAGATGTTGTTTACACCTAGTGATGTCAGTGGTATTGAGTGACATCACAGCACAGTGCTAAGGCTCCTGGGCCTGGACACAGCAGCGGCTGCAATATCTCAACGGAGAATACGTTTATATATATGTGTGTGTGTGCGCGTATATATATATATATATATATATATATATATATATATTTCTCCGCCGAAATCACTTTTAAACCCATTTCCACCTTTTTTTCCCTTCTCTTCCTCTTACTTTTTTTTCACGTTTTTTTACGTTTTTCTCCTTTTCGCCTCTTTTCTGGGCGTATTATTCTTCTTTTTCTTCTTTTTTTTCGTCTAATGCATACCCCATCAGTGCAGCAATGCTTATTCAATACCGCCAGCAGATGGAGACACTGGGGGATAATTTTCTAAGGATTTATACTGATTTTTCCTGTCTGAATTTGTCGCACAGAAAGTTGCAGGCCAAATATGTGTGACATTTCTGCGACTTTAGCTTCTAGAGCATTTTTACAACATTATACATAGGTGCTGAATACATAAAAAGCGACTGTTCAGCGACAGACAAGTCGCATCGGCTGAAAGTAGGCCAGAATGTCAGTCCATGTTGGAGCAGGTTTAGATACAGTCTAAAGCATAGATCTCAAAGTCTGTGCACAGAATTTAGCAAGGGCCTCGCACCTTCTGATGCATCAGGTAGGTGCACTATAGCATAGCCTAACCCTCTGTACTTTGGTCTATATTGATGCGGGACATAGACAGCCAGCTGATGACCAATCCATTAGTGCAATGGATGGCTGGAAGCATTTGTCTTTGCCTTTGCAATACCACAGAAGCAATGCATGGTCAATGTACAGCAATGACACACCTGTGTGAACAGCCAGGAGACCCCCCCATGTTATGTTACATAGTTACATAGTTAGTACGGTCGAAAAAAGACATATGTCCATCAAGTTCAACCAGGGAATTAAGGGGTAGGGGTGTGGCGCGATATTGGGGAAGGGATGAGATTTTATATTTCTTCATAAGCATTAATCTTATTTTGTCAATTAGGAACATTCAGCACCCACCCGCTATCAAGGCAGCTGCCTATCATGTCATGCCCTACCTGCACAGGTGTGCTGGCTACTCAAATGATCCAATTAAGGAGGCCATTTAGTCAGCAGCAGCAGAAGTCCTGTGCCTGGACGCTCCAACAGCGGCCAGACACAAGCAGAAGCAGCAGAAGCAGCAGCAGCACCACCTTTTGTTTTTTGGCTGCAGCAGCAGCAGCAGCAAGGCCCACAGGGCTGGCTAGCTGGCTAGCCAGCAAGCAGGTAGCAATGAAAGTAGGAATCTTTCTTTTTAACCCTGTAAGGGGGTGGTGCACTGTACCCGAAGATACTGCCATATCGGGTCAATGCATAGGGCGACGGAAGCAAGCTTCGAAATCGGCCCCCGTTCTCAAAAATCCATTTAATATATGGTCCCCAGATAGGGGACGTATCAGATATTAAACTGATAAGAACAGATACTACACTTGATCTTAGCCAAAAGGCCGAGAAGCGATAACCGTGAAAGGGGCGGGCCCAACAAGGTCCCCTTCATGGGCACTATCACTGCTTGCTGTCAGGGAGGCTGCCAGACAATTTTCCATGCACACTCTGGGCTGGGGGGCAGTCAACCACCAGTACACACAGCAGAACCTAAACCCATACCATTATTGCTAAGCAGCAAGACAGGGGCCCATTGCACTCCCACGGGGCCTTTTTAAATGCAATCCATAACCCGGATTTGCCAGGAACCCTTCTTACTCCTCCTACTTGCATGTGACACTGGGCTTAGGATCTGCATAGGAAACACACACACAAGCACACACCTACCTTTGTTGCCTGCAGATGCCTCCTTGGCTGTCCCCAAACGGTATCAAACCAACACCCACGGGAAGCTGTAAGCATAGAGGACATGCCTGCACCCCATTGGACTTACCTGTGTGGGTTAAATCCGGGTTATTTGACAACCTATGGCGGTGATGGTTCTGCTCAGGCAGAGCAGTGCTGATGCTCCTCATAAAGCTGTCGCTGCTGTGAAGGTTCTAGGTGACATCACAATCCCTATGGTTACATACACAACAAAGCTGGGTTGTTGTTGTTTACACTCTGCAAGGCCTGTGGAAGTGAGTGACATCATAGCACTGTAGTTCTGAGGGTTCTAGATGGATGCAACAATCTCCTGTTGCTTCTATGAAGGCCATAATAGACGACATCACCAAACAGCTCCATAGTCACATACACAGCAAAGGAGAGATGTTGTTTACACCTAGTGATGTCAGTGGTATTGAGTGACATCACAGCACAGTGCTAAGGCTCCTGGGCCTGGACACAGCAGCGGCTGCAATATCTCAACGGAGAATACGTTTATATATATGTGTGTGTGTGCGCGTATATATATATATATATATATATATATATATATATATATATATATATATATTTCTCCGCCGAAATCACTTTTAAACCCATTTCCACCTTTTTTTCCCTTCTCTTCCTCTTACTTTTTTTTCACGTTTTTTTACGTTTTTCTCCTTTTCGCCTCTTTTCTGGGCGTATTATTCTTCTTTTTCTTCTTTTTTTTCGTCTAATGCATACCCCATCAGTGCAGCAATGCTTATTCAATACCGCCAGCAGATGGAGACACTGGGGGATAATTTTCTAAGGATTTATACTGATTTTTCCTGTCTGAATTTGTCGCACAGAAAGTTGCAGGCCAAATATGTGTGACATTTCTGCGACTTTAGCTTCTAGAGCATTTTTACAACATTATACATAGGTGCTGAATACATAAAAAGCGACTGTTCAGCGACAGACAAGTCGCATCGGCTGAAAGTAGGCCAGAATGTCAGTCCATGTTGGAGCAGGTTTAGATACAGTCTAAAGCATAGATCTCAAAGTCTGTGCACAGAATTTAGCAAGGGCCTCGCACCTTCTGATGCATCAGGTAGGTGCACTATAGCATAGCCTAACCCTCTGTACTTTGGTCTATATTGATGCGGGACATAGACAGCCAGCTGATGACCAATCCATTAGTGCAATGGATGGCTGGAAGCATTTGTCTTTGCCTTTGCAATACCACAGAAGCAATGCATGGTCAATGTACAGCAATGACACACCTGTGTGAACAGCCAGGAGACCCCCCCATGTTATGTTACATAGTTACATAGTTAGTACGGTCGAAAAAAGACATATGTCCATCAAGTTCAACCAGGGAATTAAGGGGTAGGGGTGTGGCGCGATATTGGGGAAGGGATGAGATTTTATATTTCTTCATAAGCATTAATCTTATTTTGTCAATTAGGAACATTCAGCACCCACCCGCTATCAAGGCAGCTGCCTATCATGTCATGCCCTACCTGCACAGGTGTGCTGGCTACTCAAATGATCCAATTAAGGAGGCCATTTAGTCAGCAGCAGCAGAAGTCCTGTGCCTGGACGCTCCAACAGCGGCCAGACACAAGCAGAAGCAGCAGAAGCAGCAGCAGCACCACCTTTTGTTTTTTGGCTGCAGCAGCAGCAGCAGCAGCAAGGCCCACAGGGCTGGCTAGCTGGCTAGCCAGCAAGCAGGTAGCAATGAAAGTAGGAATCTTTCTTTTTAACCCTGTAAGGGGGTGGTGCACTGTACCCGAAGATACTGCCATATCGGGTCAATGCATAGGGCGACGGAAGCAAGCTTCGAAATCGGCCCCCGTTCTCAAAAATCCATTTAATATATGGTCCCCAGATAGGGGACGTATCAGATATTAAACTGATAAGAACAGATTTTTTTTAACTTGACTACCCTTACGGGGGCAACTTTATTAAAAATTAAATAATGTTAACAAAGTTGTGCAAATATGTCAATAAATACAGTTACATATAAATAACATATTTACAACATATTAAAACATAAAATGGGCACTTGGTGGCTTTACAAGATAGAATTCCATTCTTTTAAAAACCATTTTCTAGATAAAAGCGGAAATCTCTTCTTGTCTAAAAGATAGTACTGGTACATTTCATAAAAACAGATAGATAAAATGTCCTTCACAGATAAAACCTCATGCTTGAACAATAAAATATTCCTGGCCTTCCACAGAGCTGCCTTCACACAGTTTATGATCTTCCATGCAATAGTCTCTTGAGTCCGTGTTGGGCATTCCAGGCAACCATAAAAAACCACTGCAATATTTAAGTCTTTTAGTCCAGTTATCCTTTTTACCAGAGGGAGTATCTTTGTCCATATTTTCTGCGAGTAAAAACAAGTCCATATTAGATGGTGCACGGTCTCCACTTGTCGGCATCCCTCCCTCGGGCAGGTTGCAGAGTTGGATAATCCTCTTCGGTGCTGGAATGCCCGGCATGGAAGACACTCGTGTGCGCAGCTCCAGGCCAGGTCCTTCTGTGAATTAAAAAGATAATTAATACTCAACATCTTCCAAATCTGTATACACTTCTGTTCGTTAAAATTTTTGATGGGAGTCACGGTACTGGTTTCTTTTATTTCCTTTAGTAGTTTTTTGCTATTGCACAGATCCTGAACACTTTTACCTTTAAAATTATATAAGTTTAAAATTTTTCCTAAAATCATGTATTGAGGGGGTAAATTCAAAGAATAAGGGCAACTTAAAACTGTAGAAAACCAGCCGTTCCTCCGCATAAAATAACCAGTATTAAAACGAACAAAATAAGACCAGTAGCTATCTTTAAAAACAGTAGTAAAACACATGCTAAAAAACTTTATTAAAAGGAAAGCTTTAAAATCTGGAAAATCCTTACCGCCCCTGGAGTTCGGTTTTATCACAATTTGTCTCTTTAATTTTTCGCTCTTAGAACTCCAAAAGAAAGTAAAACAAGCTTTTGTTATTTTCTTTAGAACCATTTCGGGGGGTGGGAAAACCAGACTTAAATACAATAAAATAGGTAAAAGCACCATTTTTGTAATTAAAACCTTCCCTTCCATTGTAAGTTCTCGCATGTTCCACATACATATTTTCTTATTTATTTTTTGAGCCACCAAGTCCCAGCTATTAAAACCATTATTAGACTCGTCAAAGGAGACACCTAAAATCTGCACCGACTCAGACACAGGGACGGGCACATCATACAAAGGCATTCCGCCTATGTTTAAAATGTTACTTTTGTTAAAATTGACTTTAAAACCGGAGGCACAATTAAAATATTGAATCTGTTTTAGCGTCTTCTGAAGCGATGGGGTGTCCCTGCAAAACACCGCAACATCGTCCATGTACCCCACTACCTTCGCCTCTAGTCCCCCTCCTCCTGGCAGGGGGACTCCATGGATCTGCTTATCCTTTCGTATTGTACATAAAAGAGGCTCTATTGCGCAAATGAAGAGTAGTGGGGACAAGGGACACCCCTGCTTCACTCCGGAATTTAAAATCACGCCCTGTGTCTTAAAACCATTTACTAAAATTTTACTAGTACAGTTATCATAAAAAGCTCTAAGAGACAATAAAAAGCCATCAGGTATACCCATTTTCTCTAAAACCTTAAAAAGATAAAAATGTGACACCCTGTCGAAAGCTTTTTCAAAATCTATGGATAAAACCGCCAGCTTTCCTTTTCTTAATTTGGTGTCGCTAATTACATCCTTTAAAAGGTTTAGGTTCTCCCATAAACTCCTCCCAGGCACCCCACAGACTTGGTTTGTATGAATTATTTTATGGATTACGTTCTTTAAGCGGTTAGCACACAGTTTCGCCATTATTTTATAGTCGCAGTTCAGAAGGGTGATTGGTCTCCAGTTTTTGAGTTCCGACCGGTCTCCCTTTTTGAATAGCAGGGAGACATCACCCTTCTTCCATGAGCCTGGGAGGATTTTAGACTTAAAGACTTCCGTAAAAAGGGAGAACAAATCTTCTTTTAAAATACCATAAAAAGTAACATAAAATTCAATGGGTATACCATCCGGCCCAGGCACTTTACCTGTTTTAAAACTCTTGACGGTCTCTAAAATCTCCTGCTCTGAAATATTCTGCAATAAAAAAGACTGTGAGACAGGATCTAAAAAATTGGTGATCTCCTTTAACGAGTCATTCATAAAACATTCATCAATGTGTTTTACATTAAAAAGATCCGCATAAAACTCTTGCACCTTTTTTAAAATACCCTGTACATCATTCACTCCTTCAATGTTTTCTATTAACCTTCTATTTTCATGTATTTTCTTAAAAAAATACCTGGAGCAGGTCTCGTTTTCCTCAAGATGCTGTATTCGAGACCTAAAGATAATTTCTTTTCCTTTCTGCTCCAGGCACTTAGTTATTTCTTTTTTAAGATCATGTACCTCCTTCTCCACCTCCATCCCATGTGCTCTGAATTTGTACAGGGTTTGCAGACGAGTATTTAGGATATTATAAAATTCACGTTTTTCTTTAGCTTTCCTAACCCCAACACGGATAAAAAATTCTTTTATTTTTAGTTTCATTTTTTCCCACCAGATACTGGTGGGAGTGTTGGGGTCTTTTACTCGTCTGCATTCCTTGTAAAAGGTGATAAAATCTGATAAAACCTGCGGATCTTCTAAAAGGGACACGTTTAACTTCCAGGCATTCCTACCAGTTCTCCTTTTAAAATCACTTTTAACTTTAAAATACAATAATTTATGGTCAGAAAAAACATTGGTAAAAAGATCACAGTTAAAAGGCAGTACTTGATAAGAACAAAAAATAAAATCTATCCTGGAGCTACAGCTTGCATTGCTCCAGGTAACACCGTCTTCCTCTGGTACGTTAAAATTACATTTTTTAAAAACATCAGTGAGATTAAAATCTAAAATCAAGTTTTTTAACATAAAAGACGTCTTATCGTAGTTCCTACTCACTGCGTTCGAAAAACGGCGTTCTCCCCTTAAAATACAATTAAAATCACCTGATAAAACAAGAGGACTAGAATTGTTAATAAAAAGGGGTAAAATCTCCAACATTTTTATTCTTTCATTCTTATCAGGAGAACCATAAAAATTTAAAAACTGCCATTTAATACCATTAATAAAAGCGCTGACCAATAAAATTCTGCCTGGTAAAATTTCGTTAAAACTCTCAATTAAAACGTTCCCTTTAAAAAGTATGGCGACCCCTGCTGATCTGGACTCATTTGATCCAGACCAGACTGATGGACCGTGCACCCAATCATCTTCATATTCTTTATAATTTAATCTGTGCGGGATGCCACATTCCTGCAGGAAAAGGACGGAAGCAGCAAAAACCGACAAGTAATTAAATAGGGCAACCCTTCTTACTCTGGCGCTCACACTTCTCACGTTCAAGGACAGACCGGACAACTCAGCCATGGGAATGTACAAGAAAATGTCTTACACCTCTGATTCCCCCTCCGAAGCCTCATACCCCCCAAAATCTGACTCAACTGTACGCATAGAGGAAGCAGGAGAGGAGGCACCATCACTCAGCCGACCCCCCTCCTCCATCATGATTGAGGCATAGTTGTTCTCGGGCATCCTGGCAATCAGGGCTCCAGACTCATTGGGTTCTTCCACCTCTTGCCCCTCCATAGGGGTCGGGTGTTCACTTAGTTCCGTCTCTGGTACCTCAGAGACGGTCACCCCTGAAACCTCCTCCTGGCAGGGAGGAGGGGGGGTATCCCCTATGGGGACCTGTGGAGGAACGTCACTTGGGTTCCCTGCATCCGCAGGTACTTCCATCGGCTCCCCCTGGACCGCCTCCGAATAGAGTCTTCTGGAGCCCCTCCGCCTTTTAACCTTCACCTCTCCACCCGGATCATCGCTCTCAGGGGGACCCTGAGCCAGAGGTTGCTGAGGAGCGGATTCGGCCGCCGTCCGCTCCTCTCTTAACCCAGCATGCTCCTGGGGGCCAGTTTTTTCACCACTTGCACGTTTTTTGGCCATCCTCTGCTCTTTAGGGTCCCCTCCTTTTGCCTGAGGGGGGTCTTTCTCCTTCTCCATCTCACCGCTTACCTCTTGTGGGGGGGTAATCACTGGCTCTGCTTGCCTCGGCTGGTGTCCCGGTTGCTGTCCTTGCTGCCTCCAGGGTTGCCACTGCTGCTCCGTCCTATGTCTGTGGGGACAAGAGGAGAAAAGGTGACCAAATTGTTGACAGAAATTGCACCTCCCTCCTCTTGTGCATTTCTCTGTCTCGTGCTGTGTGCTACCACATTTTTTGCATGTACTTTCACAGTTTTCTTTTGTGTGTCCATATCTGTGACACTTCCTGCAGTAGCTTGGCATCCCCGCATAAAAGAGGTCGCCACACATATTATTTATTTTAAAACGAGCTGGTGGTAGTTGTATTCCCCCTGGCAATCTGTCATCTTTTTTGCATGTAACCTGAAATCTCCACTTAGATGTCCAGATGCCACAGCTGTTCATGATTTTTCCTCTGCACTCAACCTTACTAAAATAGACTTGTAAAAACAACTCAACATCGTGTAGGTTGGCGAAAGGGGAATACATCTTTACTACCACCAGCTTAATATCGTCTAGAACGTGCTCAATAATCCGGACACCCTGAAGCTTTTTGTCTTTACTCGCAGCAGCTCTGGTAACAAAATCTCTGTGGATGCCATTTTGTGTGAACGTCACATCAAAAATTTTACGCTTCGGGTAGTCCTGGATTGCCAATATCTCGCCCTTCTGTATTCCGAAAACTCCTCCGAGCACGTCCTCTACTACGAATTTCAAATCGTCCGCCCTTTTGGTATCATCCGTGAGAATGACTCTCACGGTGTTTTTGATCCTTGCGTATGCCGGCACAGAACCTGGATCCGGATCATCATCCATGGTTCTAACCTCTCTCCACCCGAAGGTCTTGAGAGGCGATCGCTACTCGTTACCCTGGGACTAGGCCCTCTCCCCAATAGCAACAAGTGGGTGAAGCCCAGGCAATAAACCTGGGCGATCCCACAAGGCCGAGGAGAGGGGTACCCGAGTACCTTCTGACCAGATCTCCTGTATTACTACACTTGATCTTAGCCAAAAGGCCGAGAAGCGATAACCGTGAAAGGGGCGGGCCCAACAAGGTCCCCTTCATGGGCACTATCACTGCTTGCTGTCAGGGAGGCTGCCAGACAATTTTCCATGCACACTCTGGGCTGGGGGGCAGTCAACCACCAGTACACACAGCAGAACCTAAACCCATACCATTATTGCTAAGCAGCAAGACAGGGGCCCATTGCACTCCCACGGGGCCTTTTTAAATGCAATCCATAACCCGGATTTGCCAGGAACCCTTCTTACTCCTCCTACTTGCATGTGACACTGGGCTTAGGATCTGCATAGGAAACACACACACAAGCACACACCTACCTTTGTTGCCTGCAGATGCCTCCTTGGCTGTCCCCAAACGGTATCAAACCAACACCCACGGGAAGCTGTAAGCATAGAGGACATGCCTGCACCCCATTGGACTTACCTGTGTGGGTTAAATCCGGGTTATTTGACAACCTATGGCGGTGATGGTTCTGCTCAGGCAGAGCAGTGCTGATGCTCCTCATAAAGCTGTCGCTGCTGTGAAGGTTCTAGGTGACATCACAATCCCTATGGTTACATACACAACAAAGCTGGGTTGTTGTTGTTTACACTCTGCAAGGCCTGTGGAAGTGAGTGACATCATAGCACTGTAGTTCTGAGGGTTCTAGATGGATGCAACAATCTCCTGTTGCTTCTATGAAGGCCATAATAGACGACATCACCAAACAGCTCCATAGTCACATACACAGCAAAGGAGAGATGTTGTTTACACCTAGTGATGTCAGTGGTATTGAGTGACATCACAGCACAGTGCTAAGGCTCCTGGGCCTGGACACAGCAGCGGCTGCAATATCTCAACGGAGAATACGTTTATATATATGTGTGTGTGTGCGCGTATATATATATATATATATATATATATATATATATTTCTCCGCCGAAATCACTTTTAAACCCATTTCCACCTTTTTTTCCCTTCTCTTCCTCTTACTTTTTTTTCACGTTTTTTTACGTTTTTCTCCTTTTCGCCTCTTTTCTGGGCGTATTATTCTTCTTTTTCTTCTTTTTTTTCGTCTAATGCATACCCCATCAGTGCAGCAATGCTTATTCAATACCGCCAGCAGATGGAGACACTGGGGGATAATTTTCTAAGGATTTATACTGATTTTTCCTGTCTGAATTTGTCGCACAGAAAGTTGCAGGCCAAATATGTGTGACATTTCTGCGACTTTAGCTTCTAGAGCATTTTTACAACATTATACATAGGTGCTGAATACATAAAAAGCGACTGTTCAGCGACAGACAAGTCGCATCGGCTGAAAGTAGGCCAGAATGTCAGTCCATGTTGGAGCAGGTTTAGATACAGTCTAAAGCATAGATCTCAAAGTCTGTGCACAGAATTTAGCAAGGGCCTCGCACCTTCTGATGCATCAGGTAGGTGCACTATAGCATAGCCTAACCCTCTGTACTTTGGTCTATATTGATGCGGGACATAGACAGCCAGCTGATGACCAATCCATTAGTGCAATGGATGGCTGGAAGCATTTGTCTTTGCCTTTGCAATACCACAGAAGCAATGCATGGTCAATGTACAGCAATGACACACCTGTGTGAACAGCCAGGAGACCCCCCCATGTTATGTTACATAGTTACATAGTTAGTACGGTCGAAAAAAGACATATGTCCATCAAGTTCAACCAGGGAATTAAGGGGTAGGGGTGTGGCGCGATATTGGGGAAGGGATGAGATTTTATATTTCTTCATAAGCATTAATCTTATTTTGTCAATTAGGAACATTCAGCACCCACCCGCTATCAAGGCAGCTGCCTATCATGTCATGCCCTACCTGCACAGGTGTGCTGGCTACTCAAATGATCCAATTAAGGAGGCCATTTAGTCAGCAGCAGCAGAAGTCCTGTGCCTGGACGCTCCAACAGCGGCCAGACACAAGCAGAAGCAGCAGAAGCAGCAGCAGCACCACCTTTTGTTTTTTGGCTGCAGCAGCAGCAGCAGCAGCAGCAAGGCCCACAGGGCTGGCTAGCTGGCTAGCCAGCAAGCAGGTAGCAATGAAAGTAGGAATCTTTCTTTTTAACCCTGTAAGGGGGTGGTGCACTGTACCCGAAGATACTGCCATATCGGGTCAATGCATAGGGCGACGGAAGCAAGCTTCGAAATCGGCCCCCGTTCTCAAAAATCCATTTAATATATGGTCCCCAGATAGGGGACGTATCAGATATTAAACTGATAAGAACAGATACTACACTTGATCTTAGCCAAAAGGCCGAGAAGCGATAACAGTGAAAGGGGCGGGCCCAACAAGGTCCCCTTCATGGGCACTATCACTGCTTGCTGTCAGGGAGGCTGCCAGACAATTTTCCATGCACACTCTGGGCTGGGGGGCAGTCAACCACCAGTACACACAGCAGAACCTAAACCCATACCATTATTGCTAAGCAGCAAGACAGGGGCCCATTGCACTCCCACGGGGCCTTTTTAAATGCAATCCATAACCCGGATTTGCCAGGAACCCTTCTTACTCCTCCTACTTGCATGTGACACTGGGCTTAGGATCTGCATAGGAAACACACACACAAGCACACACCTACCTTTGTTGCCTGCAGATGCCTCCTTGGCTGTCCCCAAACGGTATCAAACCAACACCCACGGGAAGCTGTAAGCATAGAGGACATGCCTGCACCCCATTGGACTTACCTGTGTGGGTTAAATCCGGGTTATTTGACAACCTATGGCGGTGATGGTTCTGCTCAGGCAGAGCAGTGCTGATGCTCCTCATAAAGCTGTCGCTGCTGTGAAGGTTCTAGGTGACATCACAATCCCTATGGTTACATACACAACAAAGCTGGGTTGTTGTTGTTTACACTCTGCAAGGCCTGTGGAAGTGAGTGACATCATAGCACTGTAGTTCTGAGGGTTCTAGATGGATGCAACAATCTCCTGTTGCTTCTATGAAGGCCATAATAGACGACATCACCAAACAGCTCCATAGTCACATACACAGCAAAGGAGAGATGTTGTTTACACCTAGTGATGTCAGTGGTATTGAGTGACATCACAGCACAGTGCTAAGGCTCCTGGGCCTGGACACAGCAGCGGCTGCAATATCTCAACGGAGAATACGTTTATATATATGTGTGTGTGTGCGCGTATATATATATATATATATATATATATATATATATATTTCTCCGCCGAAATCACTTTTAAACCCATTTCCACCTTTTTTTCCCTTCTCTTCCTCTTACTTTTTTTTCACGTTTTTTTACGTTTTTCTCCTTTTCGCCTCTTTTCTGGGCGTATTATTCTTCTTTTTCTTCTTTTTTTTCGTCTAATGCATACCCCATCAGTGCAGCAATGCTTATTCAATACCGCCAGCAGATGGAGACACTGGGGGATAATTTTCTAAGGATTTATACTGATTTTTCCTGTCTGAATTTGTCGCACAGAAAGTTGCAGGCCAAATATGTGTGACATTTCTGCGACTTTAGCTTCTAGAGCATTTTTACAACATTATACATAGGTGCTGAATACATAAAAAGCGACTGTTCAGCGACAGACAAGTCGCATCGGCTGAAAGTAGGCCAGAATGTCAGTCCATGTTGGAGCAGGTTTAGATACAGTCTAAAGCATAGATCTCAAAGTCTGTGCACAGAATTTAGCAAGGGCCTCGCACCTTCTGATGCATCAGGTAGGTGCACTATAGCATAGCCTAACCCTCTGTACTTTGGTCTATATTGATGCGGGACATAGACAGCCAGCTGATGACCAATCCATTAGTGCAATGGATGGCTGGAAGCATTTGTCTTTGCCTTTGCAATACCACAGAAGCAATGCATGGTCAATGTACAGCAATGACACACCTGTGTGAACAGCCAGGAGACCCCCCCATGTTATGTTACATAGTTACATAGTTAGTACGGTCGAAAAAAGACATATGTCCATCAAGTTCAACCAGGGAATTAAGGGGTAGGGGTGTGGCGCGATATTGGGGAAGGGATGAGATTTTATATTTCTTCATAAGCATTAATCTTATTTTGTCAATTAGGAACATTCAGCACCCACCCGCTATCAAGGCAGCTGCCTATCATGTCATGCCCTACCTGCACAGGTGTGCTGGCTACTCAAATGATCCAATTAAGGAGGCCATTTAGTCAGCAGCAGCAGAAGTCCTGTGCCTGGACGCTCCAACAGCGGCCAGACACAAGCAGAAGCAGCAGAAGCAGCAGCAGCACCACCTTTTGTTTTTTGGCTGCAGCAGCAGCAGCAGCAAGGCCCACAGGGCTGGCTAGCTGGCTAGCCAGCAAGCAGGTAGCAATGAAAGTAGGAATCTTTCTTTTTAACCCTGTAAGGGGGTGGTGCACTGTACCCGAAGATACTGCCATATCGGGTCAATGCATAGGGCGACGGAAGCAAGCTTCGAAATCGGCCCCCGTTCTCAAAAATCCATTTAATATATGGTCCCCAGATAGGGGACGTATCAGATATTAAACTGATAAGAACAGATACTACACTTGATCTTAGCCAAAAGGCCGAGAAGCGATAACCGTGAAAGGGGCGGGCCCAACAAGGTCCCCTTCATGGGCACTATCACTGCTTGCTGTCAGGGAGGCTGCCAGACAATTTTCCATGCACACTCTGGGCTGGGGGGCAGTCAACCACCAGTACACACAGCAGAACCTAAACCCATACCATTATTGCTAAGCAGCAAGACAGGGGCCCATTGCACTCCCACGGGGCCTTTTTAAATGCAATCCATAACCCGGATTTGCCAGGAACCCTTCTTACTCCTCCTACTTGCATGTGACACTGGGCTTAGGATCTGCATAGGAAACACACACACAAGCACACACCTACCTTTGTTGCCTGCAGATGCCTCCTTGGCTGTCCCCAAACGGTATCAAACCAACACCCACGGGAAGCTGTAAGCATAGAGGACATGCCTGCACCCCATTGGACTTACCTGTGTGGGTTAAATCCGGGTTATTTGACAACCTATGGCGGTGATGGTTCTGCTCAGGCAGAGCAGTGCTGATGCTCCTCATAAAGCTGTCGCTGCTGTGAAGGTTCTAGGTGACATCACAATCCCTATGGTTACATACACAACAAAGCTGGGTTGTTGTTGTTTACACTCTGCAAGGCCTGTGGAAGTGAGTGACATCATAGCACTGTAGTTCTGAGGGTTCTAGATGGATGCAACAATCTCCTGTTGCTTCTATGAAGGCCATAATAGACGACATCACCAAACAGCTCCATAGTCACATACACAGCAAAGGAGAGATGTTGTTTACACCTAGTGATGTCAGTGGTATTGAGTGACATCACAGCACAGTGCTAAGGCTCCTGGGCCTGGACACAGCAGCGGCTGCAATATCTCAACGGAGAATACGTTTATATATATGTGTGTGTGTGCGCGTATATATATATATATATATATATATATATATATATATATATATATATTCTCCGCCGAAATCACTTTTAAACCCATTTCCACCTTTTTTTCCCTTCTCTTCCTCTTACTTTTTTTTCACGTTTTTTTACGTTTTTCTCCTTTTCGCCTCTTTTCTGGGCGTATTATTCTTCTTTTTCTTCTTTTTTTTCGTCTAATGCATACCCCATCAGTGCAGCAATGCTTATTCAATACCGCCAGCAGATGGAGACACTGGGGGATAATTTTCTAAGGATTTATACTGATTTTTCCTGTCTGAATTTGTCGCACAGAAAGTTGCAGGCCAAATATGTGTGACATTTCTGCGACTTTAGCTTCTAGAGCATTTTTACAACATTATACATAGGTGCTGAATACATAAAAAGCGACTGTTCAGCGACAGACAAGTCGCATCGGCTGAAAGTAGGCCAGAATGTCAGTCCATGTTGGAGCAGGTTTAGATACAGTCTAAAGCATAGATCTCAAAGTCTGTGCACAGAATTTAGCAAGGGCCTCGCACCTTCTGATGCATCAGGTAGGTGCACTATAGCATAGCCTAACCCTCTGTACTTTGGTCTATATTGATGCGGGACATAGACAGCCAGCTGATGACCAATCCATTAGTGCAATGGATGGCTGGAAGCATTTGTCTTTGCCTTTGCAATACCACAGAAGCAATGCATGGTCAATGTACAGCAATGACACACCTGTGTGAACAGCCAGGAGACCCCCCCATGTTATGTTACATAGTTACATAGTTAGTACGGTCGAAAAAAGACATATGTCCATCAAGTTCAACCAGGGAATTAAGGGGTAGGGGTGTGGCGCGATATTGGGGAAGGGATGAGATTTTATATTTCTTCATAAGCATTAATCTTATTTTGTCAATTAGGAACATTCAGCACCCACCCGCTATCAAGGCAGCTGCCTATCATGTCATGCCCTACCTGCACAGGTGTGCTGGCTACTCAAATGATCCAATTAAGGAGGCCATTTAGTCAGCAGCAGCAGAAGTCCTGTGCCTGGACGCTCCAACAGCGGCCAGACACACACAAGCAGAAGCAGCAGAAGCAGCAGCAGCACCACCTTTTGTTTTTTGGCTGCAGCAGCAGCAGCAGCAGCAAGGCCCACAGGGCTGGCTAGCTGGCTAGCCAGCAAGCAGGTAGCAATGAAAGTAGGAATCTTTCTTTTTAACCCTGTAAGGGGGTGGTGCACTGTACCCGAAGATACTGCCATATCGGGTCAATGCATAGGGCGACGGAAGCAAGCTTCGAAATCGGCCCCCGTTCTCAAAAATCCATTTAATATATGGTCCCCAGATAGGGGACGTATCAGATATTAAACTGATAAGAACAGATTTTTTTTAACTTGACTACCCTTACGGGGGCAACTTTATTAAAAATTAAATAATGTTAACAAAGTTGTGCAAATATGTCAATAAATACAGTTACATATAAATAACATATTTACAACATATTAAAACATAAAATGGGCACTTGGTGGCTTTACAAGATAGAATTCCATTCTTTTAAAAACCATTTTCTAGATAAAAGCGGAAATCTCTTCTTGTCTAAAAGATAGTACTGGTACATTTCATAAAAACAGATAGATAAAATGTCCTTCACAGATAAAACCTCATGCTTGAACAATAAAATATTCCTGGCCTTCCACAGAGCTGCCTTCACACAGTTTATGATCTTCCATGCAATAGTCTCTTGAGTCCGTGTTGGGCATTCCAGGCAACCATAAAAAACCACTGCAATATTTAAGTCTTTTAGTCCAGTTATCCTTTTTACCAGAGGGAGTATCTTTGTCCATATTTTCTGCGAGTAAAAACAAGTCCATATTAGATGGTGCACGGTCTCCACTTGTCGGCATCCCTCCCTCGGGCAGGTTGCAGAGTTGGATAATCCTCTTCGGTGCTGGAATGCCCGGCATGGAAGACACTCGTGTGCGCAGCTCCAGGCCAGGTCCTTCTGTGAATTAAAAAGATAATTAATACTCAACATCTTCCAAATCTGTATACACTTCTGTTCGTTAAAATTTTTGATGGGAGTCACGGTACTGGTTTCTTTTATTTCCTTTAGTAGTTTTTTGCTATTGCACAGATCCTGAACACTTTTACCTTTAAAATTATATAAGTTTAAAATTTTTCCTAAAATCATGTATTGAGGGGGTAAATTCAAAGAATAAGGGCAACTTAAAACTGTAGAAAACCAGCCGTTCCTCCGCATAAAATAACCAGTATTAAAACGAACAAAATAAGACCAGTAGCTATCTTTAAAAACAGTAGTAAAACACATGCTAAAAAACTTTATTAAAAGGAAAGCTTTAAAATCTGGAAAATCCTTACCGCCCCTGGAGTTCGGTTTTATCACAATTTGTCTCTTTAATTTTTCGCTCTTAGAACTCCAAAAGAAAGTAAAACAAGCTTTTGTTATTTTCTTTAGAACCATTTCGGGGGGTGGGAAAACCAGACTTAAATACAATAAAATAGGTAAAAGCACCATTTTTGTAATTAAAACCTTCCCTTCCATTGTAAGTTCTCGCATGTTCCACATACATATTTTCTTATTTATTTTTTGAGCCACCAAGTCCCAGCTATTAAAACCATTATTAGACTCGTCAAAGGAGACACCTAAAATCTGCACCGACTCAGACACAGGGACGGGCACATCATACAAAGGCATTCCGCCTATGTTTAAAATGTTACTTTTGTTAAAATTGACTTTAAAACCGGAGGCACAATTAAAATATTGAATCTGTTTTAGCGTCTTCTGAAGCGATGGGGTGTCCCTGCAAAACACCGCAACATCGTCCATGTACCCCACTACCTTCGCCTCTAGTCCCCCTCCTCCTGGCAGGGGGACTCCATGGATCTGCTTATCCTTTCGTATTGTACATAAAAGAGGCTCTATTGCGCAAATGAAGAGTAGTGGGGACAAGGGACACCCCTGCTTCACTCCGGAATTTAAAATCACGCCCTGTGTCTTAAAACCATTTACTAAAATTTTACTAGTACAGTTATCATAAAAAGCTCTAAGAGACAATAAAAAGCCATCAGGTATACCCATTTTCTCTAAAACCTTAAAAAGATAAAAATGTGACACCCTGTCGAAAGCTTTTTCAAAATCTATGGATAAAACCGCCAGCTTTCCTTTTCTTAATTTGGTGTCGCTAATTACATCCTTTAAAAGGTTTAGGTTCTCCCATAAACTCCTCCCAGGCACCCCACAGACTTGGTTTGTATGAATTATTTTATGGATTACGTTCTTTAAGCGGTTAGCACACAGTTTCGCCATTATTTTATAGTCGCAGTTCAGAAGGGTGATTGGTCTCCAGTTTTTGAGTTCCGACCGGTCTCCCTTTTTGAATAGCAGGGAGACATCACCCTTCTTCCATGAGCCTGGGAGGATTTTAGACTTAAAGACTTCCGTAAAAAGGGAGAACAAATCTTCTTTTAAAATACCATAAAAAGTAACATAAAATTCAATGGGTATACCATCCGGCCCAGGCACTTTACCTGTTTTAAAACTCTTGACGGTCTCTAAAATCTCCTGCTCTGAAATATTCTGCAATAAAAAAGACTGTGAGACAGGATCTAAAAAATTGGTGATCTCCTTTAACGAGTCATTCATAAAACATTCATCAATGTGTTTTACATTAAAAAGATCCGCATAAAACTCTTGCACCTTTTTTAAAATACCCTGTACATCATTCACTCCTTCAATGTTTTCTATTAACCTTCTATTTTCATGTATTTTCTTAAAAAAATACCTGGAGCAGGTCTCGTTTTCCTCAAGATGCTGTATTCGAGACCTAAAGATAATTTCTTTTCCTTTCTGCTCCAGGCACTTAGTTATTTCTTTTTTAAGATCATGTACCTCCTTCTCCACCTCCATCCCATGTGCTCTGAATTTGTACAGGGTTTGCAGACGAGTATTTAGGATATTATAAAATTCACGTTTTTCTTTAGCTTTCCTAACCCCAACACGGATAAAAAATTCTTTTATTTTTAGTTTCATTTTTTCCCACCAGATACTGGTGGGAGTGTTGGGGTCTTTTACTCGTCTGCATTCCTTGTAAAAGGTGATAAAATCTGATAAAACCTGCGGATCTTCTAAAAGGGACACGTTTAACTTCCAGGCATTCCTACCAGTTCTCCTTTTAAAATCACTTTTAACTTTAAAATACAATAATTTATGGTCAGAAAAAACATTGGTAAAAAGATCACAGTTAAAAGGCAGTACTTGATAAGAACAAAAAATAAAATCTATCCTGGAGCTACAGCTTGCATTGCTCCAGGTAACACCGTCTTCCTCTGGTACGTTAAAATTACATTTTTTAAAAACATCAGTGAGATTAAAATCTAAAATCAAGTTTTTTAACATAAAAGACGTCTTATCGTAGTTCCTACTCACTGCGTTCGAAAAACGGCGTTCTCCCCTTAAAATACAATTAAAATCACCTGATAAAACAAGAGGACTAGAATTGTTAATAAAAAGGGGTAAAATCTCCAACATTTTTATTCTTTCATTCTTATCAGGAGAACCATAAAAATTTAAAAACTGCCATTTAATACCATTAATAAAAGCGCTGACCAATAAAATTCTGCCTGGTAAAATTTCGTTAAAACTCTCAATTAAAACGTTCCCTTTAAAAAGTATGGCGACCCCTGCTGATCTGGACTCATTTGATCCAGACCAGACTGATGGACCGTGCACCCAATCATCTTCATATTCTTTATAATTTAATCTGTGCGGGAGGCCACATTCCTGCAGGAAAAGGACGGAAGCAGCAAAAACCGACAAGTAATTAAATAGGGCAACCCTTCTTACTCTGGCGCTCACACTTCTCACGTTCAAGGACAGACCGGACAACTCAGCCATGGGAATGTACAAGAAAATGTCTTACACCTCTGATTCCCCCTCCGAAGCCTCATACCCCCCAAAATCTGACTCAACTGTACGCATAGAGGAAGCAGGAGAGGAGGCACCATCACTCAGCCGACCCCCCTCCTCCATCATGATTGAGGCATAGTTGTTCTCGGGCATCCTGGCAATCAGGGCTCCAGACTCATTGGGTTCTTCCACCTCTTGCCCCTCCATAGGGGTCGGGTGTTCACTTAGTTCCGTCTCTGGTACCTCAGAGACGGTCACCCCTGAAACCTCCTCCTGGCAGGGAGGAGGGGGGGTATCCCCTATGGGGACCTGTGGAGGAACGTCACTTGGGTTCCCTGCATCCGCAGGTACTTCCATCGGCTCCCCCTGGACCGCCTCCGAATAGAGTCTTCTGGAGCCCCTCCGCCTTTTAACCTTCACCTCTCCACCCGGATCATCGCTCTCAGGGGGACCCTGAGCCAGAGGTTGCTGAGGAGCGGATTCGGCCGCCGTCCGCTCCTCTCTTAACCCAGCATGCTCCTGGGGGCCAGTTTTTTCACCACTTGCACGTTTTTTGGCCATCCTCTGCTCTTTAGGGTCCCCTCCTTTTGCCTGAGGGGGGTCTTTCTCCTTCTCCATCTCACCGCTTACCTCTTGTGGGGGGGTAATCACTGGCTCTGCTTGCCTCGGCTGGTGTCCCGGTTGCTGTCCTTGCTGCCTCCAGGGTTGCCACTGCTGCTCCGTCCTATGTCTGTGGGGACAAGAGGAGAAAAGGTGACCAAATTGTTGACAGAAATTGCACCTCCCTCCTCTTGTGCATTTCTCTGTCTCGTGCTGTGTGCTACCACATTTTTTGCATGTACTTTCACAGTTTTCTTTTGTGTGTCCATATCTGTGACACTTCCTGCAGTAGCTTGGCATCCCCGCATAAAAGAGGTCGCCACACATATTATTTATTTTAAAACGAGCTGGTGGTAGTTGTATTCCCCCTGGCAATCTGTCATCTTTTTTGCATGTAACCTGAAATCTCCACTTAGATGTCCAGATGCCACAGCTGTTCATGATTTTTCCTCTGCACTCAACCTTACTAAAATAGACTTGTAAAAACAACTCAACATCGTGTAGGTTGGCGAAAGGGGAATACATCTTTACTACCACCAGCTTAATATCGTCTAGAACGTGCTCAATAATCCGGACACCCTGAAGCTTTTTGTCTTTACTCGCAGCAGCTCTGGTAACAAAATCTCTGTGGATGCCATTTTGTGTGAACGTCACATCAAAAATTTTACGCTTCGGGTAGTCCTGGATTGCCAATATCTCGCCCTTCTGTATTCCGAAAACTCCTCCGAGCACGTCCTCTACTACGAATTTCAAATCGTCCGCCCTTTTGGTATCATCCGTGAGAATGACTCTCACGGTGTTTTTGATCCTTGCGTATGCCGGCACAGAACCTGGATCCGGATCATCATCCATGGTTCTAACCTCTCTCCACCCGAAGGTCTTGAGAGGCGATCGCTACTCGTTACCCTGGGACTAGGCCCTCTCCCCAATAGCAACAAGTGGGTGAAGCCCAGGCAATAAACCTGGGCGATCCCACAAGGCCGAGGAGAGGGGTACCCGAGTACCTTCTGACCAGATCTCCTGTATTACTACACTTGATCTTAGCCAAAAGGCCGAGAAGCGATAACCGTGAAAGGGGCGGGCCCAACAAGGTCCCCTTCATGGGCACTATCACTGCTTGCTGTCAGGGAGGCTGCCAGACAATTTTCCATGCACACTCTGGGCTGGGGGGCAGTCAACCACCAGTACACACAGCAGAACCTAAACCCATACCATTATTGCTAAGCAGCAAGACAGGGGCCCATTGCACTCCCACGGGGCCTTTTTAAATGCAATCCATAACCCGGATTTGCCAGGAACCCTTCTTACTCCTCCTACTTGCATGTGACACTGGGCTTAGGATCTGCATAGGAAACACACACACAAGCACACACCTACCTTTGTTGCCTGCAGATGCCTCCTTGGCTGTCCCCAAACGGTATCAAACCAACACCCACGGGAAGCTGTAAGCATAGAGGACATGCCTGCACCCCATTGGACTTACCTGTGTGGGTTAAATCCGGGTTATTTGACAACCTATGGCGGTGATGGTTCTGCTCAGGCAGAGCAGTGCTGATGCTCCTCATAAAGCTGTCGCTGCTGTGAAGGTTCTAGGTGACATCACAATCCCTATGGTTACATACACAACAAAGCTGGGTTGTTGTTGTTTACACTCTGCAAGGCCTGTGGAAGTGAGTGACATCATAGCACTGTAGTTCTGAGGGTTCTAGATGGATGCAACAATCTCCTGTTGCTTCTATGAAGGCCATAATAGACGACATCACCAAACAGCTCCATAGTCACATACACAGCAAAGGAGAGATGTTGTTTACACCTAGTGATGTCAGTGGTATTGAGTGACATCACAGCACAGTGCTAAGGCTCCTGGGCCTGGACACAGCAGCGGCTGCAATATCTCAACGGAGAATACGTTTATATATATGTGTGTGTGTGCGCGTATATATATATATATATATATATATATATATATATTTCTCCGCCGAAATCACTTTTAAACCCATTTCCACCTTTTTTTCCCTTCTCTTCCTCTTACTTTTTTTTCACGTTTTTTTACGTTTTTCTCCTTTTCGCCTCTTTTCTGGGCGTATTATTCTTCTTTTTCTTCTTTTTTTTCGTCTAATGCATACCCCATCAGTGCAGCAATGCTTATTCAATACCGCCAGCAGATGGAGACACTGGGGGATAATTTTCTAAGGATTTATACTGATTTTTCCTGTCTGAATTTGTCGCACAGAAAGTTGCAGGCCAAATATGTGTGACATTTCTGCGACTTTAGCTTCTAGAGCATTTTTACAACATTATACATAGGTGCTGAATACATAAAAAGCGACTGTTCAGCGACAGACAAGTCGCATCGGCTGAAAGTAGGCCAGAATGTCAGTCCATGTTGGAGCAGGTTTAGATACAGTCTAAAGCATAGATCTCAAAGTCTGTGCACAGAATTTAGCAAGGGCCTCGCACCTTCTGATGCATCAGGTAGGTGCACTATAGCATAGCCTAACCCTCTGTACTTTGGTCTATATTGATGCGGGACATAGACAGCCAGCTGATGACCAATCCATTAGTGCAATGGATGGCTGGAAGCATTTGTCTTTGCCTTTGCAATACCACAGAAGCAATGCATGGTCAATGTACAGCAATGACACACCTGTGTGAACAGCCAGGAGACCCCCCCATGTTATGTTACATAGTTACATAGTTAGTACGGTCGAAAAAAGACATATGTCCATCAAGTTCAACCAGGGAATTAAGGGGTAGGGGTGTGGCGCGATATTGGGGAAGGGATGAGATTTTATATTTCTTCATAAGCATTAATCTTATTTTGTCAATTAGGAACATTCAGCACCCACCCGCTATCAAGGCAGCTGCCTATCATGTCATGCCCTACCTGCACAGGTGTGCTGGCTACTCAAATGATCCAATTAAGGAGGCCATTTAGTCAGCAGCAGCAGAAGTCCTGTGCCTGGACGCTCCAACAGCGGCCAGACACAAGCAGAAGCAGCAGAAGCAGCAGCAGCACCACCTTTTGTTTTTTGGCTGCAGCAGCAGCAGCAGCAGCAGCAAGGCCCACAGGGCTGGCTAGCTGGCTAGCCAGCAAGCAGGTAGCAATGAAAGTAGGAATCTTTCTTTTTAACCCTGTAAGGGGGTGGTGCACTGTACCCGAAGATACTGCCATATCGGGTCAATGCATAGGGCGACGGAAGCAAGCTTCGAAATCGGCCCCCGTTCTCAAAAATCCATTTAATATATGGTCCCCAGATAGGGGACGTATCAGATATTAAACTGATAAGAACAGATACTACACTTGATCTTAGCCAAAAGGCCGAGAAGCGATAACCGTGAAAGGGGCGGGCCCAACAAGGTCCCCTTCATGGGCACTATCACTGCTTGCTGTCAGGGAGGCTGCCAGACAATTTTCCATGCACACTCTGGGCTGGGGGGCAGTCAACCACCAGTACACACAGCAGAACCTAAACCCATACCATTATTGCTAAGCAGCAAGACAGGGGCCCATTGCACTCCCACGGGGCCTTTTTAAATGCAATCCATAACCCGGATTTGCCAGGAACCCTTCTTACTCCTCCTACTTGCATGTGACACTGGGCTTAGGATCTGCATAGGAAACACACACACAAGCACACACCTACCTTTGTTGCCTGCAGATGCCTCCTTGGCTGTCCCCAAACGGTATCAAACCAACACCCACGGGAAGCTGTAAGCATAGAGGACATGCCTGCACCCCATTGGACTTACCTGTGTGGGTTAAATCCGGGTTATTTGACAACCTATGGCGGTGATGGTTCTGCTCAGGCAGAGCAGTGCTGATGCTCCTCATAAAGCTGTCGCTGCTGTGAAGGTTCTAGGTGACATCACAATCCCTATGGTTACATACACAACAAAGCTGGGTTGTTGTTGTTTACACTCTGCAAGGCCTGTGGAAGTGAGTGACATCATAGCACTGTAGTTCTGAGGGTTCTAGATGGATGCAACAATCTCCTGTTGCTTCTATGAAGGCCATAATAGACGACATCACCAAACAGCTCCATAGTCACATACACAGCAAAGGAGAGATGTTGTTTACACCTAGTGATGTCAGTGGTATTGAGTGACATCACAGCACAGTGCTAAGGCTCCTGGGCCTGGACACAGCAGCGGCTGCAATATCTCAACGGAGAATACGTTTATATATATGTGTGTGTGTGCGCGTATATATATATATATATATATATATATATATATATATATATATATATTTCTCCGCCGAAATCACTTTTAAACCCATTTCCACCTTTTTTTCCCTTCTCTTCCTCTTACTTTTTTTTCACGTTTTTTTACGTTTTTCTCCTTTTCGCCTCTTTTCTGGGCGTATTATTCTTCTTTTTCTTCTTTTTTTTCGTCTAATGCATACCCCATCAGTGCAGCAATGCTTATTCAATACCGCCAGCAGATGGAGACACTGGGGGATAATTTTCTAAGGATTTATACTGATTTTTCCTGTCTGAATTTGTCGCACAGAAAGTTGCAGGCCAAATATGTGTGACATTTCTGCGACTTTAGCTTCTAGAGCATTTTTACAACATTATACATAGGTGCTGAATACATAAAAAGCGACTGTTCAGCGACAGACAAGTCGCATCGGCTGAAAGTAGGCCAGAATGTCAGTCCATGTTGGAGCAGGTTTAGATACAGTCTAAAGCATAGATCTCAAAGTCTGTGCACAGAATTTAGCAAGGGCCTCGCACCTTCTGATGCATCAGGTAGGTGCACTATAGCATAGCCTAACCCTCTGTACTTTGGTCTATATTGATGCGGGACATAGACAGCCAGCTGATGACCAATCCATTAGTGCAATGGATGGCTGGAAGCATTTGTCTTTGCCTTTGCAATACCACAGAAGCAATGCATGGTCAATGTACAGCAATGACACACCTGTGTGAACAGCCAGGAGACCCCCCCATGTTATGTTACATAGTTACATAGTTAGTACGGTCGAAAAAAGACATATGTCCATCAAGTTCAACCAGGGAATTAAGGGGTAGGGGTGTGGCGCGATATTGGGGAAGGGATGAGATTTTATATTTCTTCATAAGCATTAATCTTATTTTGTCAATTAGGAACATTCAGCACCCACCCGCTATCAAGGCAGCTGCCTATCATGTCATGCCCTACCTGCACAGGTGTGCTGGCTACTCAAATGATCCAATTAAGGAGGCCATTTAGTCAGCAGCAGCAGAAGTCCTGTGCCTGGACGCTCCAACAGCGGCCAGACACAAGCAGAAGCAGCAGAAGCAGCAGCAGCACCACCTTTTGTTTTTTGGCTGCAGCAGCAGCAGCAGCAGCAGCAAGGCCCACAGGGCTGGCTAGCTGGCTAGCCAGCAAGCAGGTAGCAATGAAAGTAGGAATCTTTCTTTTTAACCCTGTAAGGGGGTGGTGCACTGTACCCGAAGATACTGCCATATCGGGTCAATGCATAGGGCGACGGAAGCAAGCTTCGAAATCGGCCCCCGTTCTCAAAAATCCATTTAATATATGGTCCCCAGATAGGGGACGTATCAGATATTAAACTGATAAGAACAGATAAGGTTTCAACAAAAAATTTTTTTTTTATTGAATAAATAAGAAACCATACAGAATTTAAAATGCAAAATAATAAAAGGTTCACAAAAGTTTTAAAATACAAATAATAAAACCAGTTATAAAAGGAGAAAAAATAAAAATGGCAGGATAAAACATTATACAAATGTCATAAAAACTGATTATATTGTTATTTCGTTCCATAGAGGCAGACACCACATGGATGCTGCCTCGCTGGCCCCCAACTGTTTCTTGTCTCTTAGGTAATAGATGTACATCTCACTCAGGGCCAGCTTTATACAGTTTTTAACATCAATAAAATCATGTTTAAAAAGTAAGATGTTCCTAACTTTCCAGATGGCATTTTTAAAACAATTAATAATCATCCAGCAGATCATCTGCTGTTTAAAATTGGGGCAGTTAAAAAGACCGTAAAAGACACATTCGTGATTAAAATCTTTTAGGCCGCAGGCCCACTTCAAAAGTGGGCCTACCTTCCTCCAAAGCTCCCGTGCAAAAGGGCAGTTCCAAAATATGTGCAGCACCGTTTCGTCCACTCCGCAGCCATCTCTCGGGCACTTGGCTCTCGCCACCAGTCCTCGCCTGTGCTGGAACTCACGAGTAGGGAGGCACTGGTGGACGATTGCCCAGGCAAGATCCCTGTGTACATTCGCCAGAAACTTCCCGTACACGTTCCGCCATACCTTTTTGGATCTTGCCTGTGTGAAATTGGACACTGCCAGGGTAACCTCACTCCGCCTGAGGACCTTTGATACCTTTCTCTGGTCCCCCAGTATGTCAGGCTCCAAATCTTGGAGACCTAGGAGCCTGACTGTCTTTTCCAACACCACATAATGTTTTGGGGGACACAGAAGCACCGGAGCGTTCAGAGGGATGCGCAACCATCTTTTAAAAACCATGCCCGCAGCGTACCTTAAAAAGCAGCTAAAAATGCCATCGGATTTAATCATTTTAAAACAGAAACAGAAATACTTTATGTAAAAGAAAGTAAAAAGGTTAGGAACATCTTTCCCGCCATTATCTTTACTTTTGTACATAAAATCACGCTTTAATTTCTCCATTTTTGAACCCCATAAAAAAGTAAAAACAATTCTAGTTACTTTTTTAATGTATAAAATAGATGGAGGAAATACCATGGCAATGTATAGCATAATAGGGAGTAAAACCATCTTTATTATTAAAATCTTCCCCTCCATGGTAAGGTTTCTAAGATTCCACATTAAAATCTTCTTCTCCATCTTAGCTATAGCTGAATCCCAGTTAGGGCTCCCATCATTGACCTGGTTAAAAACAATACCTAAAACTTTAATTTGATCCTGTTGCATTGTGACTCCTGGGGTGATGGATGAATCCCAGGAGCCAATATAAAAACAGTCACATTTATCTGTGTTTAGCTTAAAACCAGAGACCTCGCAGAAATAGCTGGTGTTCCTCAATGCCCCCCTCATGGATGGAGAGTCCGGGCACAGTATGGTGACATCATCCATGTACCCCAACACCTTTAGATGGGTCCCTCCTCCACCAGGTATCGGTACGCCTCTTACTACCCGGTCTTTTCTGAGGAGGGCCATCAGTGGTTCGATTGCGCAAATAAAAAGGAGTGGGGACAGGGGGCAGCCCTGTTTGACACCTGATAAAAGAGGAACACCGCTGGTTAAAAAGCCATTAACAGAGACTTGACTAAAACAGGATCGGTATAAAAGCATGATTCGGCTTAAAATCGTTTCAGGCACTGCCATCTTTTTAAGAACTAAAAACAGGTATTCATGGGAGACCCTATCAAAGGCTTTTTCAAAGTCTAAGGATAAAATTGCTACAGTTTGATTTCTATCCTTAAAATACCATAAAACATCTCTTAAAATATTTAGGGATTCAGCTATAGACCTTCCAGGTACCCCACAAACCTGATTTGGGTGAATTAATTTATGAATAAAAGGTTTAAAACGGACAGCTAATAACTTGGCTAAAACTTTATAATCGACATTTAAAAGTGTGATGGGGCGCCAATTTTTTAGCATATCCTTTTCACCCTTTTTAAAAAGTAATGATACAATCCCCCTCCTCCAGGAAGGGGGAAGTTCATTAACAATAAAAGTTTCTTTATACAATAAAACCATATCATCCTTTAAAATATCCCAAAAAGCTAAATAAAATTCGATGGGTAAACCATCTTCCCCAGGGGCCTTCCCACTAGAAAAACTTTTAAAAACAAATAAAAGTTCATCTAAGTTAAGATCACGGGATAAAACCTCCTGGTCTAAAACATCTAGCTTAAAATCAAGGGAATTAAGAACATGTTCTAAAAAGGATGGATTAAGATCTTTCTTATTAAAAAGAAGCTGGTAGAAGTTAAAAACTGCATCTAACATGCCTTTTGGAGTGGATTCACCCTCAAGGTTTTGGATGATATCCCTCCTATTCATCACTTTTTTAAAAAAGAAACGGGAACATTTCTCGCCCTCCTCCAGGTGCTGCACATGTGAGTTAAAAATGATTTGTTTCCCTTTCTTTTCTATGGCATGTTTTATTTCAGTTTTAAGGTTTAAAATATCATTTTCTACATCCATACCAGCTTCTTTCAATTTAAAAAGTACATTTAAACGCATGTTAAGAACATAAAACCACTGTTTTTCCATTTTTGCCTTCTTCTTACCTGCTTTGATAAAAAAAAATCTGATTTTAGATTTGGTGCCCTCCCACCAGTGCAGCATAGGCTCGTGGGGTTTTCTTTGTGATTGCCAGCACTGGTAGGTCCGCACAAACTCCTCTTTTATCTCAGGGTCCTCTAGGAGTGTGGTGTTTAATCTCCAGAGGCCCCTTTTTGCTTTTTGCTCCCCCTCTAGCTCCAGGACCACCAAGAGGAGCTTATGATCAGAGAAGATATTCTGCTCGAGCGTGCATTTCAGGGGTTTAAAAGCTCTAGAGGAAAAAATAAAATCGATTCTGGAGCTCACTCTTCCATTGGACCATGTGGCGCCCGGGTCCTCCGGCAAGAGATCCTTCCAGCAATCTTTCAAGTTAAAATCATCAATAAAATTTTTAAGCAGGTAAGAAGTGCGGTCTTTACGATTAATATCCCCACCCTGCCGGTGTTCCCCATCACGTATGCAGTTAAAATCACCTCCCACCAGCAGGGGGGAAGACCCAACACAAAACAGTGGTAAAATTTCAAATAGTTCTGCCCGCTCCTGTTTATCAGGAGGGGCATACACATTTAAAACACGAATTAAAAGTCCATTAAAATATAGATGAATTAAAAGAGCTCTGCCAGGCACAATCTCAGTTACTGTATGAATCGAAAAGGACTGGCCTCGGCAGAGCAGCCCAACACCCACAGAACGACAGTCATTTGCACCGGACCATATGGATGGGCCCAGCTTCCAGTCTTCTTTTAAGTCTTTATAGTCCATTTTACTAGGGATTCCACATTCTTGTAGCAGGCAAAGGTCAAAGTCACATGTCTCTAGATAAGAAAATAAAGCAGCCCTGCGATCAGGGCTCTTTAAGGACCTCACATTGAGTGAGGCAATTTTTACAGGGATAGGCATAGTTTATGGAGAGTCCGTGCTTGGAGAATCAAAGTCAATAATAAGCTGCGTACCGTCATCCCCCGCCTGCGGGGTCATCAGCTCCTTAATGTTCTGAGGGTCGGAGCTTGAGATCGATGATGCCCCGACCCTGAGCTCGCTCTCGTCCGAACTACGGCACGCCGCTTTCCTTTGAATGTCTTCCTCTTCTTCTTCTCTTTGTCTTTTAAATGTCATACTGCTGTCCATATCCTCTGTGTTGCTCTCACTCGATGTAATCTCTGGCCCCCGGCTGATGGATCTGCGTCTTCTTTCATCTTTTGACGACTGGAACTGCTGCACAGGGGCCTGTGAGGCCTCTTTTCCGGAACCTTTGCCGCTACCTTGGGAAGTTTTCATCGCTTGTTCCCCAGCAAGCGTTGCTGAGGACTGTTGCTCCAACTTCCCCATCGATCGACGATGGCCAGTTTTACCCACCGGGTCCACTGCTGGCGGGGCAGCAAACCCTGGTTTGGCGCCACTTGTCTTCTTGGCCCTGTCCTGTATAGGCGGAGTAACAGGACCGGGCTCAGACCTGGCCACCTGGCTCCCCTTCCGGCGGGCTTTCACCGGGGCCTCTTCGTCCGGAGCAGGGCGACCCTGGGCCAAGCCAGTACCTGGCTTATGCTGCAATTTTGGGTCCACCTCTGCCCCCACCGAGGCCCGTCGGCTGCCACCCGCCACAGGTGAGCCCCCTTCAGAAGTTTCGGCGGGCTCTTGAGCCAGGTAGGAAGTCGATCGACGTCTTTCAATTTCCCGGGCAGTAAACTCGATCACCCGCCCGGGCTTCGTGGAATCCCCATGGCCTCCCCCTAGCACTACCACCGGTGGGCCCCCCGATGGAGCACCAGAGGTCTTGGGCCTGGACCCATCAGTACCTGCCTTCTGGGGTTTGGGCATCTTAAAAAAAGGACGTCTTTTGTCCTGTCCCCTCTTTGGGTGGGCCCAGCCTTGACCCACCCATCGTAGTTTTTGCTTTATGGGGACAGGAATTAAAATCATGATTTTCCTCTCCGCAGAGGTTACACCTTATCGTATGGCTACATCTTGAGGCTATGTGACCTTCTTGGCCACACCTATTGCAGCGAATCACACGCTCCGCGCCGCAGGTCTCCTGGGTGTGGCCAAACCTCAAGCAATTTCGGCAATACATAGGCATTTGAGGATAGAACAGGAAGCCCCGAACTCTCCCGATGGCAAAATTTGGGGGCGGATGGCAAAGACCCCCAATACCACCGGGATCCTTACGGAGCTTGACCCAGAACTTCCTCTTGCCGTTCCAGAACCGCACGGAGTTCAATATTTTGTTTGCGAATCGCACCTCTTCGCAGTATCGCCGAAGAAAAGTGGCTATATCCTCCGTGGTCACATGAGGGCTGTGCATAGCCACCACCAACGGTATATGTTCCTCACCATAGAGGAACTGGAACGAAAGACCGTCGAGTCGATCGTCCCTCTGGTCCGCACCAGACAAGGTTGCATAGATGTTATCGCAACACGCCGTGGCCGTGAAGGTGACGGTATACAGGCCACGGCTTTCCTGGTCATTTAGACACAGGATGTCCTCCCTATTGAGGCGGAAGTAGTCAAGAAGAATCACCTCCGCAATGAAGCGGAGGTTCTTCAACTGACGATGGCTCTCCGACACCTCTATGCGGATGGTATTTCGCATCGACATTTCCCCAGAGGGGAAAGCCCAGGAGAACGGCATCTTCCACACCCAGGGACTAAGCCCCTTCCCCAATAGCAGCAGGGGCTCGGAATCCCGCTATAAAAGCGGAACCCTTACCCAAGGCAGAGGTCGGGGGTACCCTAGGTGCTTCCGAAGCTACAGGTAACGCTCAACGTACCGAAAATGCCTTCTGAGACACAAGGTCCCAGAGACAGGGGGATCGCAACCCGTTGTCTGTGGACTAAGCCCGCTCCCCAATAGCAGCAAGGGGGTGAAGTCCCTCCGTAAGGAGAGACAATCCCCCAAGGCCGAGAAGCGGGGTACCACAGACACCTTCCGACCAGACCAAATGCAGATACTACACTTGATCTTAGCCAAAAGGCCGAGAAGCGATAACCGTGAAAGGGGCGGGCCCAACAAGGTCCCCTTCATGGGCACTATCACTGCTTGCTGTCAGGGAGGCTGCCAGACAATTTTCCATGCACACTCTGGGCTGGGGGGCAGTCAACCACCAGTACACACAGCAGAACCTAAACCCATACCATTATTGCTAAGCAGCAAGACAGGGGCCCATTGCACTCCCACGGGGCCTTTTTAAATGCAATCCATAACCCGGATTTGCCAGGAACCCTTCTTACTCCTCCTACTTGCATGTGACACTGGGCTTAGGATCTGCATAGGAAACACACACACAAGCACACACCTACCTTTGTTGCCTGCAGATGCCTCCTTGGCTGTCCCCAAACGGTATCAAACCAACACCCACGGGAAGCTGTAAGCATAGAAGACATGCCTGCACCCCATTGGACTTACCTGTGTGGGTTAAATCCGGGTTATTTGACAACCTATGGCGGTGATGGTTCTGCTCAGGCAGAGCAGTGCTGATGCTCCTCATAAAGCTGTCGCTGCTGTGAAGGTTCTAGGTGACATCACAATCCCTATGGTTACATACACAACAAAGCTGGGTTGTTGTTGTTTACACTCTGCAAGGCCTGTGGAAGTGAGTGACATCATAGCACTGTAGTTCTGAGGGTTCTAGATGGATGCAACAATCTCCTGTTGCTTCTATGAAGGCCATAATAGACGACATCACCAAACAGCTCCATAGTCACATACACAGCAAAGGAGAGATGTTGTTTACACCTAGTGATGTCAGTGGTATTGAGTGACATCACAGCACAGTGCTAAGGCTCCTGGGCCTGGACACAGCAGCGGCTGCAATATCTCAACGGAGAATACGTTTATATATATGTGTGTGTGTGCGCGTATATATATATATATATATATATATATATATATATATTCTCCGCCGAAATCACTTTTAAACCCATTTCCACCTTTTTTTCCCTTCTCTTCCTCTTACTTTTTTTTCACGTTTTTTTACGTTTTTCTCCTTTTCGCCTCTTTTCTGGGCGTATTATTCTTCTTTTTCTTCTTTTTTTTCGTCTAATGCATACCCCATCAGTGCAGCAATGCTTATTCAATACCGCCAGCAGATGGAGACACTGGGGGATAATTTTCTAAGGATTTATACTGATTTTTCCTGTCTGAATTTGTCGCACAGAAAGTTGCAGGCCAAATATGTGTGACATTTCTGCGACTTTAGCTTCTAGAGCATTTTTACAACATTATACATAGGTGCTGAATACATAAAAAGCGACTGTTCAGCGACAGACAAGTCGCATCGGCTGAAAGTAGGCCAGAATGTCAGTCCATGTTGGAGCAGGTTTAGATACAGTCTAAAGCATAGATCTCAAAGTCTGTGCACAGAATTTAGCAAGGGCCTCGCACCTTCTGATGCATCAGGTAGGTGCACTATAGCATAGCCTAACCCTCTGTACTTTGGTCTATATTGATGCGGGACATAGACAGCCAGCTGATGACCAATCCATTAGTGCAATGGATGGCTGGAAGCATTTGTCTTTGCCTTTGCAATACCACAGAAGCAATGCATGGTCAATGTACAGCAATGACACACCTGTGTGAACAGCCAGGAGACCCCCCCATGTTATGTTACATAGTTACATAGTTAGTACGGTCGAAAAAAGACATATGTCCATCAAGTTCAACCAGGGAATTAAGGGGTAGGGGTGTGGCGCGATATTGGGGAAGGGATGAGATTTTATATTTCTTCATAAGCATTAATCTTATTTTGTCAATTAGGAACATTCAGCACCCACCCGCTATCAAGGCAGCTGCCTATCATGTCATGCCCTACCTGCACAGGTGTGCTGGCAACTCAAATGATCCAATTAAGGAGGCCATTTAGTCAGCAGCAGCAGAAGTCCTGTGCCTGGACGCTCCAACAGCGGCCAGACACAAGCAGAAGCAGCAGAAGCAGCAGCAGCACCACCTTTTGTTTTTTGGCTGCAGCAGCAGCAGCAGCAGCAGCAAGGCCCACAGGGCTGGCTAGCTGGCTAGCCAGCAAGCAGGTAGCAATGAAAGTAGGAATCTTTCTTTTTAACCCTGTAAGGGGGTGGTGCACTGTACCCGAAGATACTGCCATATCGGGTCAATGCATAGGGCGACGGAAGCAAGCTTCGAAATCGGCCCCCGTTCTCAAAAATCCATTTAATATATGGTCCCCAGATAGGGGACGTATCAGATATTAAACTGATAAGAACAGATACTACACTTGATCTTAGCCAAAAGGCCGAGAAGCGATAACCGTGAAAGGGGCGGGCCCAACAAGGTCCCCTTCATGGGCACTATCACTGCTTGCTGTCAGGGAGGCTGCCAGACAATTTTCCATGCACACTCTGGGCTGGGGGGCAGTCAACCACCAGTACACACAGCAGAACCTAAACCCATACCATTATTGCTAAGCAGCAAGACAGGGGCCCATTGCACTCCCACGGGGCCTTTTTAAATGCAATCCATAACCCGGATTTGCCAGGAACCCTTCTTACTCCTCCTACTTGCATGTGACACTGGGCTTAGGATCTGCATAGGAAACACACACACAAGCACACACCTACCTTTGTTGCCTGCAGATGCCTCCTTGGCTGTCCCCAAACGGTATCAAACCAACACCCACGGGAAGCTGTAAGCATAGAGGACATGCCTGCACCCCATTGGACTTACCTGTGTGGGTTAAATCCGGGTTATTTGACAACCTATGGCGGTGATGGTTCTGCTCAGGCAGAGCAGTGCTGATGCTCCTCATAAAGCTGTCGCTGCTGTGAAGGTTCTAGGTGACATCACAATCCCTATGGTTACATACACAACAAAGCTGGGTTGTTGTTGTTTACACTCTGCAAGGCCTGTGGAAGTGAGTGACATCATAGCACTGTAGTTCTGAGGGTTCTAGATGGATGCAACAATCTCCTGTTGCTTCTATGAAGGCCATAATAGACGACATCACCAAACAGCTCCATAGTCACATACACAGCAAAGGAGAGATGTTGTTTACACCTAGTGATGTCAGTGGTATTGAGTGACATCACAGCACAGTGCTAAGGCTCCTGGGCCTGGACACAGCAGCGGCTGCAATATCTCAATGGAGAATACGTTTATATATATGTGTGTGTGTGCGCGTATATATATATATATATATATATATATATATATATATATATATTTCTCCGCCGAAATCACTTTTAAACCCATTTCCACCTTTTTTTCCCTTCTCTTCCTCTTACTTTTTTTTCACGTTTTTTTACGTTTTTCTCCTTTTCGCCTCTTTTCTGGGCGTATTATTCTTCTTTTTCTTCTTTTTTTTTGTCTAATGCATACCCCATCAGTGCAGCAATGCTTATTCAATACCGCCAGCAGATGGAGACACTGGGGGATAATTTTCTAAGGATTTATACTGATTTTTCCTGTCTGAATTTGTCGCACAGAAAGTTGCAGGCCAAATATGTGTGACATTTCTGCGACTTTAGCTTCTAGAGCATTTTTACAACATTATACATAGGTGCTGAATACATAAAAAGCGACTGTTCAGCGACAGACAAGTCGCATCGGCTGAAAGTAGGCCAGAATGTCAGTCCATGTTGGAGCAGGTTTAGATACAGTCTAAAGCATAGATCTCAAAGTCTGTGCACAGAATTTAGCAAGGGCCTCGCACCTTCTGATGCATCAGGTAGGTGCACTATAGCATAGCCTAACCCTCTGTACTTTGGTCTATATTGATGCGGGACATAGACAGCCAGCTGATGACCAATCCATTAGTGCAATGGATGGCTGGAAGCATTTGTCTTTGCCTTTGCAATACCACAGAAGCAATGCATGGTCAATGTACAGCAATGACACACCTGTGTGAACAGCCAGGAGACCCCCCCATGTTATGTTACATAGTTACATAGTTAGTACGGTCGAAAAAAGACATATGTCCATCAAGTTCAACCAGGGAATTAAGGGGTAGGGGTGTGGCGCGATATTGGGGAAGGGATGAGATTTTATATTTCTTCATAAGCATTAATCTTATTTTGTCAATTAGGAACATTCAGCACCCACCCGCTATCAAGGCAGCTGCCTATCATGTCATGCCCTACCTGCACAGGTGTGCTGGCTACTCAAATGATCCAATTAAGGAGGCCATTTATTCAGCAGCAGCAGAAGTCCTGTGCCTGGACGCTCCAACAGCGGCCAGACACAAGCAGAAGCAGCAGAAGCAGCAGCAGCACCACCTTTTGTTTTTTGGCTGCAGCAGCAGCAGCAGCAGCAGCAGCAAGGCCCACAGGGCTGGCTAGCTGGCTAGCCAGCAAGCAGGTAGCAATGAAAGTAGGAATCTTTCTTTTTAACCCTGTAAGGGGGTGGTGCACTGTACCCGAAGATACTGCCATATCGGGTCAATGCATAGGGCGACGGAAGCAAGCTTCGAAATCGGCCCCCGTTCTCAAAAATCCATTTAATATATGGTCCCCAGATAGGGGACGTATCAGATATTAAACTGATAAGAACAGATACTACACTTGATCTTAGCCAAAAGGCCGAGAAGCGATAACCGTGAAAGGGGCGGGCCCAACAAGGTCCCCTTCATGGGCACTATCACTGCTTGCTGTCAGGGAGGCTGCCAGACAATTTTCCATGCACACTCTGGGCTGGGGGGCAGTCAACCACCAGTACACACAGCAGAACCTAAACCCATACCATTATTGCTAAGCAGCAAGACAGGGGCCCATTGCACTCCCACGGGGCCTTTTTAAATGCAATCCATAACCCGGATTTGCCAGGAACCCTTCTTACTCCTCCTACTTGCATGTGACACTGGGCTTAGGATCTGCATAGGAAACACACACACAAGCACACACCTACCTTTGTTGCCTGCAGATGCCTCCTTGGCTGTCCCCAAACGGTATCAAACCAACACCCACGGGAAGCTGTAAGCATAGAGGACATGCCTGCACCCCATTGGACTTACCTGTGTGGGTTAAATCCGGGTTATTTGACAACCTATGGCGGTGATGGTTCTGCTCAGGCAGAGCAGTGCTGATGCTCCTCATAAAGCTGTCGCTGCTGTGAAGGTTCTAGGTGACATCACAATCCCTATGGTTACATACACAACAAAGCTGGGTTGTTGTTGTTTACACTCTGCAAGGCCTGTGGAAGTGAGTGACATCATAGCACTGTAGTTCTGAGGGTTCTAGATGGATGCAACAATCTCCTGTTGCTTCTATGAAGGCCATAATAGACGACATCACCAAACAGCTCCATAGTCACATACACAGCAAAGGAGAGATGTTGTTTACACCTAGTGATGTCAGTGGTATTGAGTGACATCACAGCACAGTGCTAAGGCTCCTGGGCCTGGACACAGCAGCGGCTGCAATATCTCAACGGAGAATACGTTTATATATATGTGTGTGTGTGCGCGTATATATATATATATATATATATATATATATATATATATTTCTCCGCCGAAATCACTTTTAAACCCATTTCCACCTTTTTTTCCCTTCTCTTCCTCTTACTTTTTTTTCACGTTTTTTTACGTTTTTCTCCTTTTCGCCTCTTTTCTGGGCGTATTATTCTTCTTTTTCTTCTTTTTTTTCGTCTAATGCATACCCCATCAGTGCAGCAATGCTTATTCAATACCGCCAGCAGATGGAGACACTGGGGGATAATTTTCTAAGGATTTATACTGATTTTTCCTGTCTGAATTTGTCGCACAGAAAGTTGCAGGCCAAATATGTGTGACATTTCTGCGACTTTAGCTTCTAGAGCATTTTTACAACATTATACATAGGTGCTGAATACATAAAAAGCGACTGTTCAGCGACAGACAAGTCGCATCGGCTGAAAGTAGGCCAGAATGTCAGTCCATGTTGGAGCAGGTTTAGATACAGTCTAAAGCATAGATCTCAAAGTCTGTGCACAGAATTTAGCAAGGGCCTCGCACCTTCTGATGCATCAGGTAGGTGCACTATAGCATAGCCTAACCCTCTGTACTTTGGTCTATATTGATGCGGGACATAGACAGCCAGCTGATGACCAATCCATTAGTGCAATGGATGGCTGGAAGCATTTGTCTTTGCCTTTGCAATACCACAGAAGCAATGCATGGTCAATGTACAGCAATGACACACCTGTGTGAACAGCCAGGAGACCCCCCCATGTTATGTTACATAGTTACATAGTTAGTACGGTCGAAAAAAGACATATGTCCATCAAGTTCAACCAGGGAATTAAGGGGTAGGGGTGTGGCGCGATATTGGGGAAGGGATGAGATTTTATATTTCTTCATAAGCATTAATCTTATTTTGTCAATTAGGAACATTCAGCACCCACCCGCTATCAAGGCAGCTGCCTATCATGTCATGCCCTACCTGCACAGGTGTGCTGGCTACTCAAATGATCCAATTAAGGAGGCCATTTAGTCAGCAGCAGCAGAAGTCCTGTGCCTGGACGCTCCAACAGCGGCCAGACACAAGCAGAAGCAGCAGAAGCAGCAGCAGCACCACCTTTTGTTTTTTGGCTGCAGCAGCAGCAGCAGCAGCAGCAAGGCCCACAGGGCTGGCTAGCTGGCTAGCCAGCAAGCAGGTAGCAATGAAAGTAGGAATCTTTCTTTTTAACCCTGTAAGGGGGTGGTGCACTGTACCCGAAGATACTGCCATATCGGGTCAATGCATAGGGCGACGGAAGCAAGCTTCGAAATCGGCCCCCGTTCTCAAAAATCCATTTAATATATGGTCCCCAGATAGGGGACGTATCAGATATTAAACTGATAAGAACAGATACTACACTTGATCTTAGCCAAAAGGCCGAGAAGCGATAACCGTGAAAGGGGCGGGCCCAACAAGGTCCCCTTCATGGGCACTATCACTGCTTGCTGTCAGGGAGGCTGCCAGACAATTTTCCATGCACACTCTGGGCTGGGGGGCAGTCAACCACCAGTACACACAGCAGAACCTAAACCCATACCATTATTGCTAAGCAGCAAGACAGGGGCCCATTGCACTCCCACGGGGCCTTTTTAAATGCAATCCATAACCCGGATTTGCCAGGAACCCTTCTTACTCCTCCTACTTGCATGTGACACTGGGCTTAGGATCTGCATAGGAAACACACACACAAGCACACACCTACCTTTGTTGCCTGCAGATGCCTCCTTGGCTGTCCCCAAACGGTATCAAACCAACACCCACGGGAAGCTGTAAGCATAGAGGACATGCCTGCACCCCATTGGACTTACCTGTGTGGGTTAAATCCGGGTTATTTGACAACCTATGGCGGTGATGGTTCTGCTCAGGCAGAGCAGTGCTGATGCTCCTCATAAAGCTGTCGCTGCTGTGAAGGTTCTAGGTGACATCACAATCCCTATGGTTACATACACAACAAAGCTGGGTTGTTGTTGTTTACACTCTGCAAGGCCTGTGGAAGTGAGTGACATCATAGCACTGTAGTTCTGAGGGTTCTAGATGGATGCAACAATCTCCTGTTGCTTCTATGAAGGCCATAATAGACGACATCACCAAACAGCTCCATAGTCACATACACAGCAAAGGAGAGATGTTGTTTACACCTAGTGATGTCAGTGGTATTGAGTGACATCACAGCACAGTGCTAAGGCTCCTGGGCCTGGACACAGCAGCGGCTGCAATATCTCAACGGAGAATACGTTTATATATATGTGTGTGTGTGCGCGTATATATATATATATATATATATATATATATATATATATATTTCTCCGCCGAAATCACTTTTAAACCCATTTCCACCTTTTTTTCCCTTCTCTTCCTCTTACTTTTTTTTCACGTTTTTTTACGTTTTTCTCCTTTTCGCCTCTTTTCTGGGCGTATTATTCTTCTTTTTCTTCTTTTTTTTCGTCTAATGCATACCCCATCAGTGCAGCAATGCTTATTCAATACCGCCAGCAGATGGAGACACTGGGGGATAATTTTCTAAGGATTTATACTGATTTTTCCTGTCTGAATTTGTCGCACAGAAAGTTGCAGGCCAAATATGTGTGACATTTCTGCGACTTTAGCTTCTAGAGCATTTTTACAACATTATACATAGGTGCTGAATACATAAAAAGCGACTGTTCAGCGACAGACAAGTCGCATCGGCTGAAAGTAGGCCAGAATGTCAGTCCATGTTGGAGCAGGTTTAGATACAGTCTAAAGCATAGATCTCAAAGTCTGTGCACAGAATTTAGCAAGGGCCTCGCACCTTCTGATGCATCAGGTAGGTGCACTATAGCATAGCCTAACCCTCTGTACTTTGGTCTATATTGATGCGGGGACATAGACAGCCAGCTGATGACCAATCCATTAGTGCAATGGATGGCTGGAAGCATTTGTCTTTGCCTTTGCAATACCACAGAAGCAATGCATGGTCAATGTACAGCAATGACACACCTGTGTGAACAGCCAGGAGACCCCCCCATGTTATGTTACATAGTTACATAGTTAGTACGGTCCGAAAAAAGACATATGTCCATCAAGTTCAACCAGGGAATTAAGGGGTAGGGGTGTGGCGCGATATTGGGGAAGGGATGAGATTTTATATTTCTTCATAAGCATTAATCTTATTTTGTCAATTAGGAACATTCAGCACCCACCCGCTATCAAGGGCAGCTGCCATATCATGTCATGCCCTACCTGCACAGGTGTGCTGGCTACTCAAATGATCCAATTAAGGAGGCCATTTAGTCAGCAGCAGCAGAAGTCCTGTGCCTGGACGCTCCAACAGCGGCCAGACACAAGCAGAAGCAGCAGAAGCAGCAGCAGCACCACCTTTTGTTTTTTGGCTGCAGCAGCAGCAGCAGCAGCAGCAAGGCCCACAGGGCTGGCTAGCTGGCTAGCCAGCAAGCAGGTAGCAATGAAAGTAGGAATCTTTCTTTTTAACCCTGTAAGGGAGGTGGTGCACTGTACCCGAAGATACTGCCATATCGGGTCAATGCATAGGGCGACGGAAGCAAGCTTCGAAATCGGCCCCCGTTCTCAAAAATCCATTTAATATATGGTCCCCAGATAGGGGACGTATCAGATATTAAACTGATAAGAACAGATACTACACTTGATCTTAGCCAAAAGGGCCGAGAAGCGATAACCGTGAAAGGGGCGGGCCCAACAAGGTCCCCCTTCATGGGCACTATCACTGCTTGCTGTCAGGGAGGCTGCCAGACAATTTTCCATGCACACTCTGGGCTGGGGGGCAGTCAACCACCAGTACACACAGCAGAACCTAAACCCATACCATTATTGCTAAGCAGCAAGACAGGGGCCCATTGCACTCCCACGGGGCCTTTTAAATGCAATCCATAACCCGGATTTGCCAGGAACCCTTCTTACTCCTCCTACTTGCATGTGACACTGGGCTTAGGATCTGCATAGGAAACACACACACAAGCACACACCTACCCTTTGTTGCCTGCAGATGCCTCCTTGGCTGTCCCCCAAACGGTATCAAACCAACACCCACGGGAAGCTGTAAGCATAGAGGACATGCCTGCACCCCATTGGACTTACCTGTGTGGGTTAAATCCGGGTTATTTGACTACCTATGGCGGTGATGGTTCTGCTCAGGCAGAGCAGTGCTGATGCTCCTCATAAAGCTGTCGCTGCTGTGAAGGTTCTAGGTGACATCACAATCCCTATGGTTACATACACAACAAAGCTGGGTTGTTGTTGTTTACACTCTGCAAGGCCTGTGGAAGTGAGTGACATCATAGCACTGTAGTTCTGAGGGTTCTAGATGGATGCAACAATCTCCTGTTGCTTCTATGAAGGCCATAAAGACGACATCACCAAACAGCTCCATAGTCACATACACAGCAAAGGAGAGATGTTGTTTACACCTAGTGATGTCAGTGGTATTGAGTGACATCACAGCACAGTGCTAAGGCTCCTGGGCCTGGACACAGCAGCGGCTGCAATATCTCAACGGAGAATACGTTTATATATATGTGTGTGTAGTGCGCGTATATATATATATATATATATATATATATATATATATATATATATATATTTCTCCGCCGAAATCACTTTTAAACCCATTTCCACCTTTTTTTCCCTTCTCTTCCTCTTACTTTTTTTTCACGTTTTTTTACGTTTTTCTCCTTTTCGCCTCTTTTCTGGGCGTATTACTTCTCTTTTTCTTCTTTTTTTTCGTCTAATGCATACCCCAATCAGTGCAGCAATGCTTATCAATACCGCCAGCAGATGGAGACACTGGGGGATAATTTTTCTAAGGATTTATACTGATTTTTCCTGGTCTGAATTTGTCGCACAGAAAGTTGCAGGCCAAATATGTGTGACATTTCTGCGACTTTAGCTTCTAGAGCATTTTTACAACATTATACATAGGTGCTGAATACATAAAAAGCGACTGTTCAGCGACAGACAAGTCGCATCGGCTGAAAGTAGGCCAGAATGTCAGTCCATGTTGGAGCAGGTTTAGATACAGTCTAAAGCATAGATCTCAAAGTCTGTGCACAGAATTTAGCAAGGGCCTCGCACCTTCTGATGCATCAGGTAGGTGCACTATAGCATAGCCTAACCCTCTGTACTTTGGTCTATATTGATGCGGGACATAGACAGCCAGCTGATGACCAATCCATTAGTGGCAATGGATGGCTGGAAGCATTTGTCTTTGCCTTTGCAATACCACAGAAGCAATGCATGGTCAATGTACAGCAATGACACACCTGTGTGAACAGCCAGGAGACCCCCCCATGTTATGTTACATAGTTACATAGTTAGTACGGTCGAAAAAAGACATATGTCCATCAAGTTCAACCAGGGAATTAAGGGGTAGGGGTGTGGCGCGATATTGGGGAAGGGATGAGATTTTATATTTCTTCATAAGCATTAATCTTATTTTGTCAATAGGAACATTCAGCACCCACCCGCTATCAAGGCAGCTGCCTATCATGTCATGCCCTACTGCACAGGTGTGCTGGCTACTCAAATGATCCAATTAAGGAGGCCATTTAGTCAGCAGCAGCAGAAGTCCTGTGCCTGGACGCTCCAACAGCGGCCAGACACAAGCAGAAGCAGCAGAAGCAGCAGCAGCACACCTTTTGTTTTTTGGCTGCAGCAGCAGCAGCAGCAGCAGCAAGGCCCACAGGGCTGGCTAGCTGGCTAGCCAGCAAGCAGGTAGCAATGAAAGTAGGAATCTTTCTTTTTAACCCTGTAAGGGGGTGGTGCACTGTACCCGAAGATACTGCCATATCGGGTCAATGCTTAGGGCGACGGAAGCAAGCTTCGAAATCGGCCCCCGTTCTCAAAAATCCATTTAATATATGGTCCCCAGATAGGGGACGTATCAGATATTAAACTGATAAGAACAGATACTACACTAAAATTTTATTGAATAAATAAGAAACCATACAAAATTTAAAATGCAAAATAATAAAAGGTTCACAAAAGTTTTAAAATACAAATAATAAAACCAGTAATAAAAGGAGAAAAAATAAAAATGGCAGGATAAAACATTATACAAATGTCATAAAAACTGATTATACTGTTATTTCGTTCCATAGAGGCAGACACCACATGGATGCTGCCTCGCTGGCCCCCAACTGTTTCTTGTCTCTTAGGTAATAGATGTACATCTCACTCAGGGCCAGCTTTATACAGTTTTTAACATCAATAAAATCATGTTTAAAAAGTAAGATGTTCCTAACTTTCCAGATGGCATTTTTAAAACAATTAATAATCATCCAGCAGATCATCTGCTGTTTAAAATTGGGGCAGTTAAAAAGACCGTAAAAGACACATTCGTGATTAAAATCTTTTAGGCCGCAGGCCCACTTCAAAAGTGGGCCTACCTTCCTCCAAAGCTCCCGTGCAAAAGGGCAGTTCCAAAATATGTGCAGCACCGTTTCGTCCACTCCGCAGCCATCTCTCGGGCACTTGGCTCTCGCCACCAGTCCTCGCCTGTGCTGGAACTCACGAGTAGGGAGGCACTGGTGGACGATTGCCCAGGCAAGATCCCTGTGTACATTCGCCAGAAACTTCCCGTACACGTTCCGCCATACCTTTTTGGATCTTGCCTGTGTGAAATTGGACACTGCCAGGGTAACCTCACTCCGCCTGAGGACCTTTGATACCTTTCTCTGGTCCCCCAGTATGTCAGGCTCCAAATCTTGGAGACCTAGGAGCCTGACTGTCTTTTCCAACACCACATAATGTTTTGGGGGACACAGAAGCACCGGAGCGTTCAGAGGGATGCGCAACCATCTTTTAAAAACCATGCCCGCAGCGTACCTTAAAAAGCAGCTAAAAATGCCATCGGATTTAATAATTTTAAAACAGAAACAGAAATACTTTATGTAAAAGAAAGTAAAAAGGTTAGGAACATCTTTCCCGCCATTATCTTTACTTTTGTACATAAAATCACGCTTTAATTTCTCCATTTTTGAACCCCATAAAAAAGTAAAAACAATTCTAGTTACTTTTTTAATGTATAAAATAGATGGAGGAAATACCATGGCAATGTATAGCATAATAGGGAGTAAAACCATCTTTATTATTAAAATCTTCCCCTCCATGGTAAGGTTTCTAAGATTCCACATTAAAATCTTCTTCTCCATCTTAGCTATAGCTGAATCCCAGTTAGGGCTCCCATCATTGACCTGGTTAAAAACAATACCTAAAACTTTAATTTGATCCTGTTGCATTGTGACTCCTGGGGTGATGGATGAATCCCAGGAGCCAATATAAAAACAGTCACATTTATCTGTGTTTAGCTTAAAACCAGAGACCTCGCAGAAATAGCTGGTGTTCCTCAATGCCCCCCTCATGGATGGAGAGTCCGGGCACAGTATGGTGACATCATCCATGTACCCCAACACCTTTAGATGGGTCCCTCCTCCACCAGGTATCGGTACGCCTCTTACTACCCGGTCTTTTCTGAGGAGGGCCATCAGTGGTTCGATTGCGCAAATAAAAAGGAGTGGGGACAGGGGGCAGCCCTGTTTGACACCTGATAAAAGAGGAACACCGCTGGTTAAAAAGCCATTAACAGAGACTTGACTAAAACAGGATCGGTATAAAAGCATGATTCGGCTTAAAATCGTTTCAGGCACTGCCATCTTTTTAAGAACTAAAAACAGGTATTCATGGGAGACCCTATCAAAGGCTTTTTCAAAGTCTAAGGATAAAATTGCTACAGTTTGATTTCTATCCTTAAAATACCATAAAACATCTCTTAAAATATTTAGGGATTCAGCTATAGACCTTCCAGGTACCCCACAAACCTGATTTGGGTGAATTAATTTATGAATAAAAGGTTTAAAACGGACAGCTAACAACTTGGCTAAAACTTTATAATCGACATTTAAAAGTGTGATGGGGCGCCAATTTTTTAGCATATCCTTTTCACCCTTTTTAAAAAGTAATGATACAATCCCCCTCCTCCAGGAAGGGGGAAGTTCATTAACAATAAAAGTTTCTTTATACAATAAAACCATATCATCCTTTAAAATATCCCAAAAAGCTAAATAAAATTCGATGGGTAAACCATCTTCCCCAGGGGCCTTCCCACTAGAAAAACTTTTAAAAACAAATAAAAGTTCATCTAAGTTAAGATCACGGGATAAAACCTCCTGGTCTAAAACATCTAGCTTAAAATCAAGGGAATTAAGAACATGTTCTAAAAAGGATGGATTAAGATCTTTCTTATTAAAAAGAAGCTGGTAGAAGTTAAAAACTGCATCTAACATGCCTTTTGGAGTGGATTCACCCTCAAGGTTTTGGATGATATCCCTCCTATTCATCACTTTTTTAAAAAAGAAACGGGAACATTTCTCGCCCTCCTCCAGGTGCTGCACATGTGAGTTAAAAATGATTTGTTTCCCTTTCTTTTCTATGGCATGTTTTATTTCAGTTTTAAGGTTTAAAATATCATTTTCTACATCCATACCAGCTTCTTTCAATTTAAAAAGTACATTTAAACGCATGTTAAGAACATAAAACCACTGTTTTTCCATTTTTGCCTTCTTCTTACCTGCTTTGATAAAAAAAAATCTGATTTTAGATTTGGTGCCCTCCCACCAGTGCAGCATAGGCTCGTGGGGTTTTCTTTGTGATTGCCAGCATTGGTAGGTCCGCACAAACTCCTCTTTTATCTCAGGGTCCTCTAGGAGTGTGGTGTTTAATCTCCAGAGGCCCCTTTTTGCTTTTTGCTCCCCCTCTAGCTCCAGGCCCACCAAGAGGAGCTTATGATCAGAGAAGATATTCTGCTCGAGCGTGCATTTCAGGGGTTTAAAAGCTCTAGAGGAAAAAATAAAATCGATTCTGGAGCTCACTCTTCCATTGGACCATGTGGCGCCCGGGTCCTCCGGCAAGAGATCCTTCCAGCAATCTTTCAAATTAAAATCATCAATAAAATTTTTAAGCAGGTAAGAAGTGCGGTCTTTACGATTAATATCCCCACCCTGCCGGTGTTCCCCATCACGTATGCAGTTAAAATCACCTCCCACCAGCAGGGGGGAAGACCCAACACAAAACAGTGGTAAAATTTCAAATAGTTCTGCCCGCTCCTGTTTATCAGGAGGGGCATACACATTTAAAACACGAATTAAAAGTCCATTAAAATATAGATGAATTAAAAGAGCTCTGCCAGGCACAATCTCAGTTACTGTATGAATAGAAAAGGACTGGCCTCGGCAGAGCAGCCCAACACCCACAGAACGACAGTCATTTGCACCGGACCATATGGATGGGCCCAGCTTCCAGTCTTCTTTTAAGTCTTTATAGTCCATTTTACTAGGGATTCCACATTCTTGTAGCAGGCAAAGGTCAAAGTCACATGTCTCTAGATAAGAAAATAAAGCAGCCCTGCGATCAGGGCTCTTTAAGGACCTCACATTGAGTGAGGCAATTTTTACAGGGATAGGCATAGTTTATGGAGAGTCCGTGCTTGGAGAATCAAAGTCAATAATAAGCTGCGTACCGTCATCCCCCGCCTGCGGGGTCATCAGCTCCTTGATGTTCTGAGGGTCGGAGCTTGAGATCGATGATGCCCCGACCCTGAGCTCGCTCTCGTCCGAACTACGGCACGCCGCTTTCCTTTGAATGTCTTCCTCTTCTTCTTCTCTTTGTCTTTTAAATGTCACACTGCTGTCCATATCCTCTGTGTTGCTCTCACTCGATGTAATCTCTGGCCCCCGGCTGATGGATCTGCGTCTTCTTTCATCATTTGACGACTGGAACTGCTGCACAGGGGCCTGTGAGGCCTCTTTTCCGGAACCTTTGCCGCTACCTTGGGAAGTTTTCATCGCTTGTTCCCCAGCAAGCGTTGCTGAGGACTGTTGCTCCAACTTCCCCATCGATCGACGATGGCCAGTTTTACCCACCGGGTCCACTGCTGGCGGGGCAGCAAACCCTGGTTTGGCGCCACTTGTCTTCTTGGCCCTGTCCTGTATAGGCGGAGTAACAGGACCGGGCTCAGACCTGGCCACCTGGCTCCCCTTCCGGCGGGCTTTCACCGGGGCCTCTTCGTCCGGAGCAGGGCGACCCTGGGCCAAGCCAGTACCTGGCTTATGCTGCAATTTTGGGTCCACTTTTGCCCCCACCGAGGCCCGTCGGCTGCCACCCGCCACAGGTGAGCCCCCTTCAGAAGTTTTGGCGGGCTCTTGAGCCAGGTAGGAAGTCGATCGACGTCTTTCAATTTCCCGGGCAGTAAACTCGATCACCCGCCCGGGCTTCGTGGAATCCCCATGGCCTCCCCCTAGCACTACCACCGGTGGGCCCCCCGATGGAGCACCAGAGGTCTTGGGCCTGGACCCATCAGTACCTGCCATCTGGGGTTTGGGCATCTTAAAAAAGGACGTCTTTTGTCCTGTCCCCTCTTTGGGTGGGCCCAGCCTTGACCCACCCATCGTAGTTTTTGCTTTATGGGGACAGGAATTAAAATCGTGTTTTTCCTCTCCGCAGAGGTTGCACCTTATCGTATGGCTACATCTTGAGGCTATGTGACCTTCTTGGCCACACCTATTGCAGCGAATCACACGCTCCGCGCCGCAGGTCTCCTGGGTGTGGCCAAACCTCAAGCAATTTCGGCAATACATAGGCATTTGAGGATAGAACAGGAAGCCCCGAACTCTCCCGATGGCAAAATTTGGGGGCGGATGGCAAAGACCCCCAATACCACCGGGATCCTTACGGAGCTTGACCCAGAACTTCCTCTTGCCGTTCCAGAACCGCACGGAGTTCAAGATTTTGTTTGCGAATCGCACCTCTTCGCAGTATCGCCGAAGAAAAGTGGCTATATCCTCCGTGGTCACATGAGGGCTGTGCATAGCCACCACCAACGGTATATGTTCCTCACCATAGAGGAACTGGAACGAAAGACCGTCGAGTCGATCGTCCCTCTGGTCCGCACCAGACAAGGTTGCATAGATGTTATCGCAACACGCCGTGGCCGTGAAGGTGACGGTATACAGGCCACGGCTTTCCTGGTCATTTAGACACAGGATGTCCTCCCTATTGAGGCGGAAGTAGTCAAGAAGAATCACCTCCGCAATGAAGCGGAGGTTCTTCAACTGACGATGGCTCTCCGACACCTCTATGCGGATGGTATTTCGCATCGACATTTCCCCAGAGGGGAAAGCCCAGGAGAACGGCATCTTCCACACCCAGGGACTAAGCCCCTTCCCCAATAGCAGCAGGGGCTCGGAATCCCGCTATAAAAGCGGAACCCTTACCCAAGGCAGAGGTCGGGGGTACCCTAGGTGCTTCCGAAGCTACAGGTAACGCTCAACGTACCGAAAATGCCTTCTGAGACACAAGGTCCCAGAGACAGGGGGATCGCAACCCGTTGTCCGTGGACTAAGCCCGCTCCCCAATAGCAGCAAGGGGGTGAAGTCCCTCCGTAAGGAGAGACAATCCCCCAAGGCCGAGAAGCGGGGTACCACAGACACCTTCCGACCAGACCAAATGCAGATACTACACTTGATCTTAGCCAAAAGGCCGAGAAGCGATAACCGTGAAAGGGGCGGGCCCAACAAGGTCCCCTTCATGGGCACTATCACTGCTTGCTGTCAGGGAGGCTGCCAGACAATTTTCCATGCACACTCTGGGCTGGGGGGCAGTCAACCACCAGTACACACAGCAGAACCTAAACCCATACCATTATTGCTAAGCAGCAAGACAGGGGCCCATTGCACTCCCACGGGGCCTTTTTAAATGCAATCCATAACCCGGATTTGCCAGGAACCCTTCTTACTCCTCCTACTTGCATGTGACACTGGGCTTAGGATCTGCATAGGAAACACACACACAAGCACACACCTACCTTTGTTGCCTGCAGATGCCTCCTTGGCTGTCCCCAAACGGTATCAAACCAACACCCACGGGAAGCTGTAAGCATAGAGGACATGCCTGCACCCCATTGGACTTACCTGTGTGGGTTAAATCCGGGTTATTTGACAACCTATGGCGGTGATGGTTCTGCTCAGGCAGAGCAGTGCTGATGCTCCTCATAAAGCTGTCGCTGCTGTGAAGGTTCTAGGTGACATCACAATCCCTATGGTTACATACACAACAAAGCTGGGTTGTTGTTGTTTACACTCTGCAAGGCCTGTGGAAGTGAGTGACATCATAGCACTGTAGTTCTGAGGGTTCTAGATGGATGCAACAATCTCCTGTTGCTTCTATGAAGGCCATAATAGACGACATCACCAAACAGCTCCATAGTCACATACACAGCAAAGGAGAGATGTTGTTTACACCTAGTGATGTCAGTGGTATTGAGTGACATCACAGCACAGTGCTAAGGCTCCTGGGCCTGGACACAGCAGCGGCTGCAATATCTCAACGGAGAATACGTTTATATATATGTGTGTGTGTGCGCGTATATATATATATATATATATATATATATATATATATATATATATATTTCTCCGCCGAAATCACTTTTAAACCCATTTCCACCTTTTTTTCCCTTCTCTTCCTCTTACTTTTTTTTCACGTTTTTTTACGTTTTTCTCCTTTTCGCCTCTTTTCTGGGCGTATTATTCTTCTTTTTCTTCTTTTTTTTCGTCTAATGCATACCCCATCAGTGCAGCAATGCTTATTCAATACCGCCAGCAGATGGAGACACTGGGGGATAATTTTCTAAGGATTTATACTGATTTTTCCTGTCTGAATTTGTCGCACAGAAAGTTGCAGGCCAAATATGTGTGACATTTCTGCGACTTTAGCTTCTAGAGCATTTTTACAACATTATACATAGGTGCTGAATACATAAAAAGCGACTGTTCAGCGACAGACAAGTCGCATCGGCTGAAAGTAGGCCAGAATGTCAGTCCATGTTGGAGCAGGTTTAGATACAGTCTAAAGCATAGATCTCAAAGTCTGTGCACAGAATTTAGCAAGGGCCTCGCACCTTCTGATGCATCAGGTAGGTGCACTTTCAGCCGATGCGACTTGTCTGTCGCTGAACAGTCGCTTTTTATGTATTCAGCACCTATGTATAATGTTGTAAAAATGCTCTAGAAGCTAAAGTCGCAGAAATGTCACACATATTTGGCCTGCAACTTTCTGTGCGACACAGGTGTGTCATTGCTGTACATTGACCATGCATTGCTTCTGTGGTATTGCAAAGGCAAAGACAAATGCTTCCAGCCATCCATTGCACTAATGGATTGGTCATCAGCTGGCTGTCTATGTCCCGCATCAATATAGACCAAAGTACAGAGGGTTAGGCTATGCTATAGTGCACCTACCTGATGCATCAGAAGGTGCGAGGCCCTTGCTAAATTCTGTGCACAGACTTTGAGATCTATGCTTTAGACTGTATCTAAACCTGCTCCAACATGGACTGACATTCTGGCCTACTTTCAGCCGATGCGACTTGTCTGTCGCTGAACAGTCGCTTTTTATGTATTCAGCACCTATGTATAATGTTGTAAAAATGCTCTAGAAGCTAAAGTCGCAGAAATGTCACACATATTTGGCCTGCAACTTTCTGTGCGACAAATTCAGACAGGAAAAATCAGTATAAATCCTTAGAAAATTATCCCCCAGTGTCTCCATCTGCTGGCGGTATTGAATAAGCATTGCTGCACTGATGGGGTATGCATTAGACGAAAAAAAAGAAGAAAAAGAAGAATAATACGCCCAGAAAAGAGGCGAAAAGGAGAAAAACGTAAAAAAACGTGAAAAAAAAGTAAGAGGAAGAGAAGGGAAAAAAAGGTGGAAATGGGTTTAAAAGTGATTTCGGCGGAGAAATATATATATATATATATATATATATATATATATATATATATATATACGCGCACACACACACATATATATAAACGTATTCTCCGTTGAGATATTGCAGCCGCTGCTGTGTCCAGGCCCAGGAGCCTTAGCACTGTGCTGTGATGTCACTCAATACCACTGACATCACTAGGTGTAAACAACATCTCTCCTTTGCTGTGTATGTGACTATGGAGCTGTTTGGTGATGTCGTCTATTATGGCCTTCATAGAAGCAACAGGAGATTGTTGCATCCATCTAGAACCCTCAGAACTACAGTGCTATGATGTCACTCACTTCCACAGGCCTTGCAGAGTGTAAACAACAACAACCCAGCTTTGTTGTGTATGTAACCATAGGGATTGTGATGTCACCTAGAACCTTCACAGCAGCGACAGCTTTATGAGGAGCATCAGCACTGCTCTGCCTGAGCAGAACCATCACCGCCATAGGTTGTCAAATAACCCGGATTTAACCCACACAGGTAAGTCCAATGGGGTGCAGGCATGTCCTCTATGCTTACAGCTTCCCGTGGGTGTTGGTTTGATACCGTTTGGGGACAGCCAAGGAGGCATCTGCAGGCAACAAAGGTAGGTGTGTGCTTGTGTGTGTGTTTCCTATGCAGATCCTAAGCCCAGTGTCACATGCAAGTAGGAGGAGTAAGAAGGGTTCCTGGCAAATCCGGGTTATGGATTGCATTTAAAAAGGCCCCGTGGGAGTGCAATGGGCCCCTGTCTTGCTGCTTAGCAATAATGGTATGGGTTTAGGTTCTGCTGTGTGTACTGGTGGTTGACTGCCCCCCAGCCCAGAGTGTGCATGGAAAATTGTCTGGCAGCCTCCCTGACAGCAAGCAGTGATAGTGCCCATGAAGGGGACCTTGTTGGGCCCGCCCCTTTCACGGTTATCGCTTCTCGGCCTTTTGGCTAAGATCAAGTGTAGTATCTGTTCTTATCAGTTTAATATCTGATACGTCCCCTATCTGGGGACCATATATTAAATGGATTTTTGAGAACGGGGGCCGATTTCGAAGCTTGCTTCCGTCGCCCTAAAACCAGAGACCTCGCAGAAATAGCTGGTGTTCCTCAATGCCCCCCTCATGGATGGAGAGTCCGGGCACAGTATGGTGACATCATCCATGTACCCCAACACCTTTAGATGGGTCCCTCCTCCACCAGGTATCGGTACGCCTCTTACTACCCGGTCTTTTCTGAGGAGGGCCATCAGTGGTTCGATTGCGCAAATAAAAAGGAGTGGGGACAGGGGGCAGCCCTGTTTGACACCTGATAAAAGAGGAACACCGCTGGTTAAAAAGCCATTAACAGAGACTTGACTAAAACAGGATCGGTATAAAAGCATGATTCGGCTTAAAATCGTTTCAGGCACTGCCATCTTTTTAAGAACTAAAAACAGGTATTCATGGGAGACCCTATCAAAGGCTTTTTCAAAGTCTAAGGATAAAATTGCTACAGTTTGATTTCTATCCTTAAAATACCATAAAACATCTCTTAAAATATTTAGGGATTCAGCTATAGACCTTCCAGGTACCCCACAAACCTGATTTGGGTGAATTAATTTATGAATAAAAGGTTTAAAACGGACAGCTAACAACTTGGCTAAAACTTTATAATCGACATTTAAAAGTGTGATGGGGCGCCAATTTTTTAGCATATCCTTTTCACCCTTTTTAAAAAGTAATGATACAATCCCCCTCCTCCAGGAAGGGGGAAGTTCATTAACAATAAAAGTTTCTTTATACAATAAAACCATATCATCCTTTAAAATATCCCAAAAAGCTAAATAAAATTCGATGGGTAAACCATCTTCCCCAGGGGCCTTCCCACTAGAAAAACTTTTAAAAACAAATAAAAGTTCATCTAAGTTAAGATCACGGGATAAAACCTCCTGGTCTAAAACATCTAGCTTAAAATCAAGGGAATTAAGAACATGTTCTAAAAAGGATGGATTAAGATCTTTCTTATTAAAAAGAAGCTGGTAGAAGTTAAAAACTGCATCTAACATGCCTTTTGGAGTGGATTCACCCTCAAGGTTTTGGATGATATCCCTCCTATTCATCACTTTTTTAAAAAAGAAACGGGAACATTTCTCGCCCTCCTCCAGGTGCTGCACATGTGAGTTAAAAATGATTTGTTTCCCTTTCTTTTCTATGGCATGTTTTATTTCAGTTTTAAGGTTTAAAATATCATTTTCTACATCCATACCAGCTTCTTTCAATTTAAAAAGTACATTTAAACGCATGTTAAGAACATAAAACCACTGTTTTTCCATTTTTGCCTTCTTCTTACCTGCTTTGATAAAAAAAAATCTGATTTTAGATTTGGTGCCCTCCCACCAGTGCAGCATAGGCTCGTGGGGTTTTCTTTGTGATTGCCAGCATTGGTAGGTCCGCACAAACTCCTCTTTTATCTCAGGGTCCTCTAGGAGTGTGGTGTTTAATCTCCAGAGGCCCCTTTTTGCTTTTTGCTCCCCCTCTAGCTCCAGGCCCACCAAGAGGAGCTTATGATCAGAGAAGATATTCTGCTCGAGCGTGCATTTCAGGGGTTTAAAAGCTCTAGAGGAAAAAATAAAATCGATTCTGGAGCTCACTCTTCCATTGGACCATGTGGCGCCCGGGTCCTCCGGCAAGAGATCCTTCCAGCAATCTTTCAAATTAAAATCATCAATAAAATTTTTAAGCAGGTAAGAAGTGCGGTCTTTACGATTAATATCCCCACCCTGCCGGTGTTCCCCATCACGTATGCAGTTAAAATCACCTCCCACCAGCAGGGGGGAAGACCCAACACAAAACAGTGGTAAAATTTCAAATAGTTCTGCCCGCTCCTGTTTATCAGGAGGGGCATACACATTTAAAACACGAATTAAAAGTCCATTAAAATATAGATGAATTAAAAGAGCTCTGCCAGGCACAATCTCAGTTACTGTATGAATAGAAAAGGACTGGCCTCGGCAGAGCAGCCCAACACCCACAGAACGACAGTCATTTGCACCGGACCATATGGATGGGCCCAGCTTCCAGTCTTCTTTTAAGTCTTTATAGTCCATTTTACTAGGGATTCCACATTCTTGTAGCAGGCAAAGGTCAAAGTCACATGTCTCTAGATAAGAAAATAAAGCAGCCCTGCGATCAGGGCTCTTTAAGGACCTCACATTGAGTGAGGCAATTTTTACAGGGATAGGCATAGTTTATGGAGAGTCCGTGCTTGGAGAATCAAAGTCAATAATAAGCTGCGTACCGTCATCCCCCGCCTGCGGGGTCATCAGCTCCTTGATGTTCTGAGGGTCGGAGCTTGAGATCGATGATGCCCCGACCCTGAGCTCGCTCTCGTCCGAACTACGGCACGCCGCTTTCCTTTGAATGTCTTCCTCTTCTTCTTCTCTTTGTCTTTTAAATGTCACACTGCTGTCCATATCCTCTGTGTTGCTCTCACTCGATGTAATCTCTGGCCCCCGGCTGATGGATCTGCGTCTTCTTTCATCATTTGACGACTGGAACTGCTGCACAGGGGCCTGTGAGGCCTCTTTTCCGGAACCTTTGCCGCTACCTTGGGAAGTTTTCATCGCTTGTTCCCCAGCAAGCGTTGCTGAGGACTGTTGCTCCAACTTCCCCATCGATCGACGATGGCCAGTTTTACCCACCGGGTCCACTGCTGGCGGGGCAGCAAACCCTGGTTTGGCGCCACTTGTCTTCTTGGCCCTGTCCTGTATAGGCGGAGTAACAGGACCGGGCTCAGACCTGGCCACCTGGCTCCCCTTCCGGCGGGCTTTCACCGGGGCCTCTTCGTCCGGAGCAGGGCGACCCTGGGCCAAGCCAGTACCTGGCTTATGCTGCAATTTTGGGTCCACTTTTGCCCCCACCGAGGCCCGTCGGCTGCCACCCGCCACAGGTGAGCCCCCTTCAGAAGTTTTGGCGGGCTCTTGAGCCAGGTAGGAAGTCGATCGACGTCTTTCAATTTCCCGGGCAGTAAACTCGATCACCCGCCCGGGCTTCGTGGAATCCCCATGGCCTCCCCCTAGCACTACCACCGGTGGGCCCCCCGATGGAGCACCAGAGGTCTTGGGCCTGGACCCATCAGTACCTGCCATCTGGGGTTTGGGCATCTTAAAAAAGGACGTCTTTTGTCCTGTCCCCTCTTTGGGTGGGCCCAGCCTTGACCCACCCATCGTAGTTTTTGCTTTATGGGGACAGGAATTAAAATCGTGTTTTTCCTCTCCGCAGAGGTTGCACCTTATCGTATGGCTACATCTTGAGGCTATGTGACCTTCTTGGCCACACCTATTGCAGCGAATCACACGCTCCGCGCCGCAGGTCTCCTGGGTGTGGCCAAACCTCAAGCAATTTCGGCAATACATAGGCATTTGAGGATAGAACAGGAAGCCCCGAACTCTCCCGATGGCAAAATTTGGGGGCGGATGGCAAAGACCCCCAATACCACCGGGATCCTTACGGAGCTTGACCCAGAACTTCCTCTTGCCGTTCCAGAACCGCACGGAGTTCAAGATTTTGTTTGCGAATCGCACCTCTTCGCAGTATCGCCGAAGAAAAGTGGCTATATCCTCCGTGGTCACATGAGGGCTGTGCATAGCCACCACCAACGGTATATGTTCCTCACCATAGAGGAACTGGAACGAAAGACCGTCGAGTCGATCGTCCCTCTGGTCCGCACCAGACAAGGTTGCATAGATGTTATCGCAACACGCCGTGGCCGTGAAGGTGACGGTATACAGGCCACGGCTTTCCTGGTCATTTAGACACAGGATGTCCTCCCTATTGAGGCGGAAGTAGTCAAGAAGAATCACCTCCGCAATGAAGCGGAGGTTCTTCAACTGACGATGGCTCTCCGACACCTCTATGCGGATGGTATTTCGCATCGACATTTCCCCAGAGGGGAAAGCCCAGGAGAACGGCATCTTCCACACCCAGGGACTAAGCCCCTTCCCCAATAGCAGCAGGGGCTCGGAATCCCGCTATAAAAGCGGAACCCTTACCCAAGGCAGAGGTCGGGGGTACCCTAGGTGCTTCCGAAGCTACAGGTAACGCTCAACGTACCGAAAATGCCTTCTGAGACACAAGGTCCCAGAGACAGGGGGATCGCAACCCGTTGTCCGTGGACTAAGCCCGCTCCCCAATAGCAGCAAGGGGGTGAAGTCCCTCCGTAAGGAGAGACAATCCCCCAAGGCCGAGAAGCGGGGTACCACAGACACCTTCCGACCAGACCAAATGCAGATACTACACTTGATCTTAGCCAAAAGGCCGAGAAGCGATAACCGTGAAAGGGGCGGGCCCAACAAGGTCCCCTTCATGGGCACTATCACTGCTTGCTGTCAGGGAGGCTGCCAGACAATTTTCCATGCACACTCTGGGCTGGGGGGCAGTCAACCACCAGTACACACAGCAGAACCTAAACCCATACCATTATTGCTAAGCAGCAAGACAGGGGCCCATTGCACTCCCACGGGGCCTTTTTAAATGCAATCCATAACCCGGATTTGCCAGGAACCCTTCTTACTCCTCCTACTTGCATGTGACACTGGGCTTAGGATCTGCATAGGAAACACACACACAAGCACACACCTACCTTTGTTGCCTGCAGATGCCTCCTTGGCTGTCCCCAAACGGTATCAAACCAACACCCACGGGAAGCTGTAAGCATAGAGGACATGCCTGCACCCCATTGGACTTACCTGTGTGGGTTAAATCCGGGTTATTTGACAACCTATGGCGGTGATGGTTCTGCTCAGGCAGAGCAGTGCTGATGCTCCTCATAAAGCTGTCGCTGCTGTGAAGGTTCTAGGTGACATCACAATCCCTATGGTTACATACACAACAAAGCTGGGTTGTTGTTGTTTACACTCTGCAAGGCCTGTGGAAGTGAGTGACATCATAGCACTGTAGTTCTGAGGGTTCTAGATGGATGCAACAATCTCCTGTTGCTTCTATGAAGGCCATAATAGACGACATCACCAAACAGCTCCATAGTCACATACACAGCAAAGGAGAGATGTTGTTTACACCTAGTGATGTCAGTGGTATTGAGTGACATCACAGCACAGTGCTAAGGCTCCTGGGCCTGGACACAGCAGCGGCTGCAATATCTCAACGGAGAATACGTTTATATATATGTGTGTGTGTGCGCGTATATATATATATATATATATATATATATATATATATATATATATATATATATATTTCTCCGCCGAAATCACTTTTAAACCCATTTCCACCTTTTTTTCCCTTCTCTTCCTCTTACTTTTTTTTCACGTTTTTTTACGTTTTTCTCCTTTTCGCCTCTTTTCTGGGCGTATTATTCTTCTTTTTCTTCTTTTTTTTCGTCTAATGCATACCCCATCAGTGCAGCAATGCTTATTCAATACCGCCAGCAGATGGAGACACTGGGGGATAATTTTCTAAGGATTTATACTGATTTTTCCTGTCTGAATTTGTCGCACAGAAAGTTGCAGGCCAAATATGTGTGACATTTCTGCGACTTTAGCTTCTAGAGCATTTTTACAACATTATACATAGGTGCTGAATACATAAAAAGCGACTGTTCAGCGACAGACAAGTCGCATCGGCTGAAAGTAGGCCAGAATGTCAGTCCATGTTGGAGCAGGTTTAGATACAGTCTAAAGCATAGATCTCAAAGTCTGTGCACAGAATTTAGCAAGGGCCTCGCACCTTCTGATGCATCAGGTAGGTGCACTATAGCATAGCCTAACCCTCTGTACTTTGGTCTATATTGATGCGGGACATAGACAGCCAGCTGATGACCAATCCATTAGTGCAATGGATGGCTGGAAGCATTTGTCTTTGCCTTTGCAATACCACAGAAGCAATGCATGGTCAATGTACAGCAATGACACACCTGTGTGAACAGCCAGGAGACCCCCCCATGTTATGTTACATAGTTACATAGTTAGTACGGTCGAAAAAAGACATATGTCCATCAAGTTCAACCAGGGAATTAAGGGGTAGGGGTGTGGCGCGATATTGGGGAAGGGATGAGATTTTATATTTCTTCATAAGCATTAATCTTATTTTGTCAATTAGGAACATTCAGCACCCACCCGCTATCAAGGCAGCTGCCTATCATGTCATGCCCTACCTGCACAGGTGTGCTGGCTACTCAAATGATCCAATTAAGGAGGCCATTTAGTCAGCAGCAGCAGAAGTCCTGTGCCTGGACGCTCCAACAGCGGCCAGACACAAGCAGAAGCAGCAGAAGCAGCAGCAGCACCACCTTTTGTTTTTTGGCTGCAGCAGCAGCAGCAGCAGCAGCAAGGCCCACAGGGCTGGCTAGCTGGCTAGCCAGCAAGCAGGTAGCAATGAAAGTAGGAATCTTTCTTTTTAACCCTGTAAGGGGGTGGTGCACTGTACCCGAAGATACTGCCATATCGGGTCAATGCATAGGGCGACGGAAGCAAGCTTCGAAATCGGCCCCCGTTCTCAAAAATCCATTTAATATATGGTCCCCAGATAGGGGACGTATCAGATATTAAACTGATAAGAACAGATACTACACTTGATCTTAGCCAAAAGGCCGAGAAGCGATAACCGTGAAAGGGGCGGGCCCAACAAGGTCCCCTTCATGGGCACTATCACTGCTTGCTGTCAGGGAGGCTGCCAGACAATTTTCCATGCACACTCTGGGCTGGGGGGCAGTCAACCACCAGTACACACAGCAGAACCTAAACCCATACCATTATTGCTAAGCAGCAAGACAGGGGCCCATTGCACTCCCACGGGGCCTTTTTAAATGCAATCCATAACCCGGATTTGCCAGGAACCCTTCTTACTCCTCCTACTTGCATGTGACACTGGGCTTAGGATCTGCATAGGAAACACACACACAAGCACACACCTACCTTTGTTGCCTGCAGATGCCTCCTTGGCTGTCCCCAAACGGTATCAAACCAACACCCACGGGAAGCTGTAAGCATAGAGGACATGCCTGCACCCCATTGGACTTACCTGTGTGGGTTAAATCCGGGTTATTTGACAACCTATGGCGGTGATGGTTCTGCTCAGGCAGAGCAGTGCTGATGCTCCTCATAAAGCTGTCGCTGCTGTGAAGGTTCTAGGTGACATCACAATCCCTATGGTTACATACACAACAAAGCTGGGTTGTTGTTGTTTACACTCTGCAAGGCCTGTGGAAGTGAGTGACATCATAGCACTGTAGTTCTGAGGGTTCTAGATGGATGCAACAATCTCCTGTTGCTTCTATGAAGGCCATAATAGACGACATCACCAAACAGCTCCATAGTCACATACACAGCAAAGGAGAGATGTTGTTTACACCTAGTGATGTCAGTGGTATTGAGTGACATCACAGCACAGTGCTAAGGCTCCTGGGCCTGGACACAGCAGCGGCTGCAATATCTCAACGGAGAATACGTTTATATATATATGTGTGTGTGTGCGCGTATATATATATATATATATATATATATATATATATATATATATATATATTTCTCCGCCGAAATCACTTTTAAACCCATTTCCACCTTTTTTTCCCTTCTCTTCCTCTTACTTTTTTTTCACGTTTTTTTACGTTTTTCTCCTTTTCGCCTCTTTTCTGGGCGTATTATTCTTCTTTTTCTTCTTTTTTTTCGTCTAATGCATACCCCATCAGTGCAGCAATGCTTATTCAATACCGCCAGCAGATGGAGACACTGGGGGATAATTTTCTAAGGATTTATACTGATTTTTCCTGTCTGAATTTGTCGCACAGAAAGTTGCAGGCCAAATATGTGTGACATTTCTGCGACTTTAGCTTCTAGAGCATTTTTACAACATTATACATAGGTGCTGAATACATAAAAAGCGACTGTTCAGCGACAGACAAGTCGCATCGGCTGAAAGTAGGCCAGAATGTCAGTCCATGTTGGAGCAGGTTTAGATACAGTCTAAAGCATAGATCTCAAAGTCTGTGCACAGAATTTAGCAAGGGCCTCGCACCTTCTGATGCATCAGGTAGGTGCACTATAGCATAGCCTAACCCTCTGTACTTTGGTCTATATTGATGCGGGACATAGACAGCCAGCTGATGACCAATCCATTAGTGCAATGGATGGCTGGAAGCATTTGTCTTTGCCTTTGCAATACCACAGAAGCAATGCATGGTCAATGTACAGCAATGACACACCTGTGTGAACAGCCAGGAGACCCCCCCATGTTATGTTACATAGTTACATAGTTAGTACGGTCGAAAAAAGACATATGTCCATCAAGTTCAACCAGGGAATTAAGGGGTAGGGGTGTGGCGCGATATTGGGGAAGGGATGAGATTTTATATTTCTTCATAAGCATTAATCTTATTTTGTCAATTAGGAACATTCAGCACCCACCCGCTATCAAGGCAGCTGCCTATCATGTCATGCCCTACCTGCACAGGTGTGCTGGCTACTCAAATGATCCAATTAAGGAGGCCATTTAGTCAGCAGCAGCAGAAGTCCTGTGCCTGGACGCTCCAACAGCGGCCAGACACAAGCAGAAGCAGCAGAAGCAGCAGCAGCACCACCTTTTGTTTTTTGGCTGCAGCAGCAGCAGCAGCAGCAGCAAGGCCCACAGGGCTGGCTAGCTGGCTAGCCAGCAAGCAGGTAGCAATGAAAGTAGGAATCTTTCTTTTTAACCCTGTAAGGGGGTGGTGCACTGTACCCGAAGATACTGCCATATCGGGTCAATGCATAGGGCGACGGAAGCAAGCTTCGAAATCGGCCCCCGTTCTCAAAAATCCATTTAATATATGGTCCCCAGATAGGGGACGTATCAGATATTAAACTGATAAGAACAGATACTACACTTGATCTTAGCCAAAAGGCCGAGAAGCGATAACCGTGAAAGGGGCGGGCCCAACAAGGTCCCCTTCATGGGCACTATCACTGCTTGCTGTCAGGGAGGCTGCCAGACAATTTTCCATGCACACTCTGGGCTGGGGGGCAGTCAACCACCAGTACACACAGCAGAACCTAAACCCATACCATTATTGCTAAGCAGCAAGACAGGGGCCCATTGCACTCCCACGGGGCCTTTTTAAATGCAATCCATAACCCGGATTTGCCAGGAACCCTTCTTACTCCTCCTACTTGCATGTGACACTGGGCTTAGGATCTGCATAGGAAACACACACACAAGCACACACCTACCTTTGTTGCCTGCAGATGCCTCCTTGGCTGTCCCCAAACGGTATCAAACCAACACCCACGGGAAGCTGTAAGCATAGAGGACATGCCTGCACCCCATTGGACTTACCTGTGTGGGTTAAATCCGGGTTATTTGACAACCTATGGCGGTGATGGTTCTGCTCAGGCAGAGCAGTGCTGATGCTCCTCATAAAGCTGTCGCTGCTGTGAAGGTTCTAGGTGACATCACAATCCCTATGGTTACATACACAACAAAGCTGGGTTGTTGTTGTTTACACTCTGCAAGGCCTGTGGAAGTGAGTGACATCATAGCACTGTAGTTCTGAGGGTTCTAGATGGATGCAACAATCTCCTGTTGCTTCTATGAAGGCCATAATAGACGACATCACCAAACAGCTCCATAGTCACATACACAGCAAAGGAGAGATGTTGTTTACACCTAGTGATGTCAGTGGTATTGAGTGACATCACAGCACAGTGCTAAGGCTCCTGGGCCTGGACACAGCAGCGGCTGCAATATCTCAACGGAGAATACGTTTATATATATGTGTGTGTGTGCGCGTATATATATATATATATATATATATATATATATATATATATATATATTTCTCCGCCGAAATCACTTTTAAACCCATTTCCACCTTTTTTTCCCTTCTCTTCCTCTTACTTTTTTTTCACGTTTTTTTACGTTTTTCTCCTTTTCGCCTCTTTTCTGGGCGTATTATTCTTCTTTTTCTTCTTTTTTTTCGTCTAATGCATACCCCATCAGTGCAGCAATGCTTATTCAATACCGCCAGCAGATGGAGACACTGGGGGATAATTTTCTAAGGATTTATACTGATTTTTCCTGTCTGAATTTGTCGCACAGAAAGTTGCAGGCCAAATATGTGTGACATTTCTGCGACTTTAGCTTCTAGAGCATTTTTACAACATTATACATAGGTGCTGAATACATAAAAAGCGACTGTTCAGCGACAGACAAGTCGCATCGGCTGAAAGTAGGCCAGAATGTCAGTCCATGTTGGAGCAGGTTTAGATACAGTCTAAAGCATAGATCTCAAAGTCTGTGCACAGAATTTAGCAAGGGCCTCGCACCTTCTGATGCATCAGGTAGGTGCACTATAGCATAGCCTAACCCTCTGTACTTTGGTCTATATTGATGCGGGACATAGACAGCCAGCTGATGACCAATCCATTAGTGCAATGGATGGCTGGAAGCATTTGTCTTTGCCTTTGCAATACCACAGAAGCAATGCATGGTCAATGTACAGCAATGACACACCTGTGTGAACAGCCAGGAGACCCCCCCATGTTATGTTACATAGTTACATAGTTAGTACGGTCGAAAAAAGACATATGTCCATCAAGTTCAACCAGGGAATTAAGGGGTAGGGGTGTGGCGCGATATTGGGGAAGGGATGAGATTTTATATTTCTTCATAAGCATTAATCTTATTTTGTCAATTAGGAACATTCAGCACCCACCCGCTATCAAGGCAGCTGCCTATCATGTCATGCCCTACCTGCACAGGTGTGCTGGCTACTCAAATGATCCAATTAAGGAGGCCATTTAGTCAGCAGCAGCAGAAGTCCTGTGCCTGGACGCTCCAACAGCGGCCAGACACAAGCAGAAGCAGCAGAAGCAGCAGCAGCACCACCTTTTGTTTTTTGGCTGCAGCAGCAGCAGCAGCAGCAGCAAGGCCCACAGGGCTGGCTAGCTGGCTAGCCAGCAAGCAGGTAGCAATGAAAGTAGGAATCTTTCTTTTTAACCCTGTAAGGGGGTGGTGCACTGTACCCGAAGATACTGCCATATCGGGTCAATGCATAGGGCGACGGAAGCAAGCTTCGAAATCGGCCCCCGTTCTCAAAAATCCATTTAATATATGGTCCCCAGATAGGGGACGTATCAGATATTAAACTGATAAGAACAGATACTACACTTGATCTTAGCCAAAAGGCCGAGAAGCGATAACCGTGAAAGGGGCGGGCCCAACAAGGTCCCCTTCATGGGCACTATCACTGCTTGCTGTCAGGGAGGCTGCCAGACAATTTTCCATGCACACTCTGGGCTGGGGGGCAGTCAACCACCAGTACACACAGCAGAACCTAAACCCATACCATTATTGCTAAGCAGCAAGACAGGGGCCCATTGCACTCCCACGGGGCCTTTTTAAATGCAATCCATAACCCGGATTTGCCAGGAACCCTTCTTACTCCTCCTACTTGCATGTGACACTGGGCTTAGGATCTGCATAGGAAACACACACACAAGCACACACCTACCTTTGTTGCCTGCAGATGCCTCCTTGGCTGTCCCCAAACGGTATCAAACCAACACCCACGGGAAGCTGTAAGCATAGAGGACATGCCTGCACCCCATTGGACTTACCTGTGTGGGTTAAATCCGGGTTATTTGACAACCTATGGCGGTGATGGTTCTGCTCAGGCAGAGCAGTGCTGATGCTCCTCATAAAGCTGTCGCTGCTGTGAAGGTTCTAGGTGACATCACAATCCCTATGGTTACATACACAACAAAGCTGGGTTGTTGTTGTTTACACTCTGCAAGGCCTGTGGAAGTGAGTGACATCATAGCACTGTAGTTCTGAGGGTTCTAGATGGATGCAACAATCTCCTGTTGCTTCTATGAAGGCCATAATAGACGACATCACCAAACAGCTCCATAGTCACATACACAGCAAAGGAGAGATGTTGTTTACACCTAGTGATGTCAGTGGTATTGAGTGACATCACAGCACAGTGCTAAGGCTCCTGGGCCTGGACACAGCAGCGGCTGCAATATCTCAACGGAGAATACGTTTATATATATGTGTGTGTGTGCGCGTATATATATATATATATATATATATATATATATATATATATATATTTCTCCACCGAAATCACTTTTAAACCCATTTCCACCTTTTTTTCCCTTCTCTTCCTCTTACTTTTTTTTCACGTTTTTTTACGTTTTTCTCCTTTTCGCCTCTTTTCTGGGCGTATTATTCTTCTTTTTCTTCTTTTTTTTCGTCTAATGCATACCCCATCAGTGCAGCAATGCTTATTCAATACCGCCAGCAGATGGAGACACTGGGGGATAATTTTCTAAGGATTTATACTGATTTTTCCTGTCTGAATTTGTCGCACAGAAAGTTGCAGGCCAAATATGTGTGACATTTCTGCGACTTTAGCTTCTAGAGCATTTTTACAACATTATACATAGGTGCTGAATACATAAAAAGCGACTGTTCAGCGACAGACAAGTCGCATCGGCTGAAAGTAGGCCAGAATGTCAGTCCATGTTGGAGCAGGTTTAGATACAGTCTAAAGCATAGATCTCAAAGTCTGTGCACAGAATTTAGCAAGGGCCTCGCACCTTCTGATGCATCAGGTAGGTGCACTATAGCATAGCCTAACCCTCTGTACTTTGGTCTATATTGATGCGGGACATAGACAGCCAGCTGATGACCAATCCATTAGTGCAATGGATGGCTGGAAGCATTTGTCTTTGCCTTTGCAATACCACAGAAGCAATGCATGGTCAATGTACAGCAATGACACACCTGTGTGAACAGCCAGGAGACCCCCCCATGTTATGTTACATAGTTACATAGTTAGTACGGTCGAAAAAAGACATATGTCCATCAAGTTCAACCAGGGAATTAAGGGGTAGGGGTGTGGCGCGATATTGGGGAAGGGATGAGATTTTATATTTCTTCATAAGCATTAATCTTATTTTGTCAATTAGGAACATTCAGCACCCACCCGCTATCAAGGCAGCTGCCTATCATGTCATGCCCTACCTGCACAGGTGTGCTGGCTACTCAAATGATCCAATTAAGGAGGCCATTTAGTCAGCAGCAGCAGAAGTCCTGTGCCTGGACGCTCCAACAGCGGCCAGACACAAGCAGAAGCAGCAGAAGCAGCAGCAGCACCACCTTTTGTTTTTTGGCTGCAGCAGCAGCAGCAGCAGCAGCAAGGCCCACAGGGCTGGCTAGCTGGCTAGCCAGCAAGCAGGTAGCAATGAAAGTAGGAATCTTTCTTTTTAACCCTGTAAGGGGGTGGTGCACTGTACCCGAAGATACTGCCATATCGGGTCAATGCATAGGGCGACGGAAGCAAGCTTCGAAATCGGCCCCCGTTCTCAAAAATCCATTTAATATATGGTCCCCAGATAGGGGACGTATCAGATATTAAACTGATAAGAACAGATACTACACTTGATCTTAGCCAAAAGGCCGAGAAGCGATAACCGTGAAAGGGGCGGGCCCAACAAGGTCCCCTTCATGGGCACTATCACTGCTTGCTGTCAGGGAGGCTGCCAGACAATTTTCCATGCACACTCTGGGCTGGGGGGCAGTCAACCACCAGTACACACAGCAGAACCTAAACCCATACCATTATTGCTAAGCAGCAAGACAGGGGCCCATTGCACTCCCACGGGGCCTTTTTAAATGCAATCCATAACCCGGATTTGCCAGGAACCCTTCTTACTCCTCCTACTTGCATGTGACACTGGGCTTAGGATCTGCATAGGAAACACACACACAAGCACACACCTACCTTTGTTGCCTGCAGATGCCTCCTTGGCTGTCCCCAAACGGTATCAAACCAACACCCACGGGAAGCTGTAAGCATAGAGGACATGCCTGCACCCCATTGGACTTACCTGTGTGGGTTAAATCCGGGTTATTTGACAACCTATGGCGGTGATGGTTCTGCTCAGGCAGAGCAGTGCTGATGCTCCTCATAAAGCTGTCGCTGCTGTGAAGGTTCTAGGTGACATCACAATCCCTATGGTTACATACACAACAAAGCTGGGTTGTTGTTGTTTACACTCTGCAAGGCCTGTGGAAGTGAGTGACATCATAGCACTGTAGTTCTGAGGGTTCTAGATGGATGCAACAATCTCCTGTTGCTTCTATGAAGGCCATAATAGACGACATCACCAAACAGCTCCATAGTCACATACACAGCAAAGGAGAGATGTTGTTTACACCTAGTGATGTCAGTGGTATTGAGTGACATCACAGCACAGTGCTAAGGCTCCTGGGCCTGGACACAGCAGCGGCTGCAATATCTCAACGGAGAATACGTTTATATATATGTGTGTGTGTGCGCGTATATATATATATATATATATATATATATATATATATATTTCTCCGCCGAAATCACTTTTAAACCCATTTCCACCTTTTTTTCCCTTCTCTTCCTCTTACTTTTTTTTCACGTTTTTTTACGTTTTTCTCCTTTTCGCCTCTTTTCTGGGCGTATTATTCTTCTTTTTCTTCTTTTTTTTCGTCTAATGCATACCCCATCAGTGCAGCAATGCTTATTCAATACCGCCAGCAGATGGAGACACTGGGGGATAATTTTCTAAGGATTTATACTGATTTTTCCTGTCTGAATTTGTCGCACAGAAAGTTGCAGGCCAAATATGTGTGACATTTCTGCGACTTTAGCTTCTAGAGCATTTTTACAACATTATACATAGGTGCTGAATACATAAAAAGCGACTGTTCAGCGACAGACAAGTCGCATCGGCTGAAAGTAGGCCAGAATGTCAGTCCATGTTGGAGCAGGTTTAGATACAGTCTAAAGCATAGATCTCAAAGTCTGTGCACAGAATTTAGCAAGGTCCTCGCACCTTCTGATGCATCAGGTAGGTGCACTATAGCATAGCCTAACCCTCTGTACTTTGGTCTATATTGATGCGGGACATAGACAGCCAGCTGATGACCAATCCATTAGTGCAATGGATGGCTGGAAGCATTTGTCTTTGCCTTTGCAATACCACAGAAGCAATGCATGGTCAATGTACAGCAATGACACACCTGTGTGAACAGCCAGGAGACCCCCCCATGTTATGTTACATAGTTACATAGTTAGTACGGTCGAAAAAAGACATATGTCCATCAAGTTCAACCAGGGAATTAAGGGGTAGGGGTGTGGCGCGATATTGGGGAAGGGATGAGATTTTATATTTCTTCATAAGCATTAATCTTATTTTGTCAATTAGGAACATTCAGCACCCACCCGCTATCAAGGCAGCTGCCTATCATGTCATGCCCTACCTGCACAGGTGTGCTGGCTACTCAAATGATCCAATTAAGGAGGCCATTTAGTCAGCAGCAGCAGAAGTCCTGTGCCTGGACGCTCCAACAGCGGCCAGACACAAGCAGAAGCAGCAGAAGCAGCAGCAGCACCACCTTTTGTTTTTTGGCTGCAGCAGCAGCAGCAGCAGCAGCAAGGCCCACAGGGCTGGCTAGCTGGCTAGCCAGCAAGCAGGTAGCAATGAAAGTAGGAATCTTTCTTTTTAACCCTGTAAGGGGGTGTTGCACTGTACCCGAAGATACTGCCATATCGGGTCAATGCATAGGGCGACGGAAGCAAGCTTCGAAATCGGCCCCCGTTCTCAAAAATCCATTTAATATATGGTCCCCAGATAGGGGACGTATCAGATATTAAACTGATAAGAACAGATACTACACTTGATCTTAGCCAAAAGGCCGAGAAGCGATAACCGTGAAAGGGGCGGGCCCAACAAGGTCCCCTTCATGGGCACTATCACTGCTTGCTGTCAGGGAGGCTGCCAGACAATTTTCCATGCACACTCTGGGCTGGGGGGCAGTCAACCACCAGTACACACAGCAGAACCTAAACCCATACCATTATTGCTAAGCAGCAAGACAGGGGCCCATTGCACTCCCACGGGGCCTTTTTAAATGCAATCCATAACCCGGATTTGCCAGGAACCCTTCTTACTCCTCCTACTTGCATGTGACACTGGGCTTAGGATCTGCATAGGAAACACACACACAAGCACACACCTACCTTTGTTGCCTGCAGATGCCTCCTTGGCTGTCCCCAAACGGTATCAAACCAACACCCACGGGAAGCTGTAAGCATAGAGGACATGCCTGCACCCCATTGGACTTACCTGTGTGGGTTAAATCCGGGTTATTTGACAACCTATGGCGGTGATGGTTCTGCTCAGGCAGAGCAGTGCTGATGCTCCTCATAAAGCTGTCGCTGCTGTGAAGGTTCTAGGTGACATCACAAATCCCTTTGGTTACATACACAACAAAGCTGGGTTGTTGTTGTTTACACTCTGCAAGGCCTGTGGAAGTGAGTGACATCATAGCACTGTAGTTCTGAGGGTTCAAGATGGATGCAACAATCTCCTGTTGCTTCTATGAAGGCCGTAATAGACGACATCACCAAACAGCTCCATAGTCACATACACAGCAAAGGAGAGATGTTGTTTACACCTAGTGATGTCAGTGGTATTGAGTGACATCACAGCACAGTGCTAAGGCTCCTGGGCCTGGACACAGCAGCGGCTGCAATATCTCAACGGAGAATACGTTTATATCTATGTGTGTGTGTGCGCATATATATATATATATATATATATATATATATATATATATATATATATTTCTCCGCCGAAATCACTTTTAAACCCATTTCCACCTTTTTTTCCCTTCTCTTCCTCTTACTTTTTTTTCACGTTTTTTTACGTTTTTCTCCTTTTCGCCTCTTTTCTGGGCGTATTATTCTTCTTTTTCTTCTTTTTTTTCGTCTAATGCATACCCCATCAGTGCAGCAATGCTTATTCAATACCGCCAGCAGATGGAGACACTGGGGGATAATTTTCTAAGGATTTATACTGATTTTTCCTGTCTGAATTTGTCGCACAGAAAGTTGCAGGCCAAATATGTGTGACATTTCTGCGACTTTAGCTTCTAGAGCATTTTTACAACATTATACATAGGTGCTGAATACATAAAAAGCGACTGTTCAGCGACAGACAAGTCGCATCGGCTGAAAGTAGGCCAGAATGTCAGTCCATGTTGGAGCAGGTTTAGATACAGTCTAAAGCATAGATCTCAAAGTCTGTGCACAGAATTTAGCAAGGGCCTCGCACCTTCTGATGCATCAGGTAGGTGCACTATAGCATAGCCTAACCCTCTGTACTTTGGTCTATATTGATGCGGGACATAGACAGCCAGCTGATGACCAATCCATTAGTGCAATGGATGGCTGGAAGCATTTGTCTTTGCCTTTGCAATACCACAGAAGCAATGCATGGTCAATGTACAGCAATGACACACCTGTGTGAACAGCCAGGAGACCCCCCCATGTTATGTTACATAGTTACATAGTTAGTACGGTCGAAAAAAGACATATGTCCATCAAGTTCAACCAGGGAATTAAGGGGTAGGGGTGTGGCGCGATATTGGGGAAGGGATGAGATTTTATATTTCTTCATAAGCATTAATCTTATTTTGTCAATTAGGAACATTCAGCACCCACCCGCTATCAAGGCAGCTGCCTATCATGTCATGCCCTACCTGCACAGGTGTGCTGGCTACTCAAATGATCCAATTAAGGAGGCCATTTAGTCAGCAGCAGCAGAAGTCCTGTGCCTGGACGCTCCAACAGCGGCCAGACACAAGCAGAAGCAGCAGAAGCAGCAGCAGCACCACCTTTTGTTTTTTGGCTGCAGCAGCAGCAGCAGCAGCAAGGCCCACAGGGCTGGCTAGCTGGCTAGCCAGCAAGCAGGTAGCAATGAAAGTAGGAATCTTTCTTTTTAACCCTGTAAGGGGGTGGTGCACTGTACCCGAAGATACTGCCATATCGGGTCAATGCATAGGGCGACGGAAGCAAGCTTCGAAATCGGCCCCCGTTCTCAAAAATCCATTTAATATATGGTCCCCAGATAGGGGACGTATCAGATATTAAACTGATAAGAACAGATACTACACTTGATCTTAGCCAAAAGGCCGAGAAGCGATAACCGTGAAAGGGGCGGGCCCAACAAGGTCCCCTTCATGGGCACTATCACTGCTTGCTGTCAGGGAGGCTGCCAGACAATTTTCCATGCACACTCTGGGCTGGGGGGCAGTCAACCACCAGTACACACAGCAGAACCTAAACCCATACCATTATTGCTAAGCAGCAAGACAGGGGCCCATTGCACTCCCACGGGGCCTTTTTAAATGCAATCCATAACCCGGATTTGCCAGGAACCCTTCTTACTCCTCCTACTTGCATGTGACACTGGGCTTAGGATCTGCATAGGAAACACACACACAAGCACACACCTACCTTTGTTGCCTGCAGATGCCTCCTTGGCTGTCCCCAAACGGTATCAAACCAACACCCACGGGAAGCTGTAAGCATAGAGGACATGCCTGCACCCCATTGGACTTACCTGTGTGGGTTAAATCCGGGTTATTTGACAACCTATGGCGGTGATGGTTCTGCTCAGGCAGAGCAGTGCTGATGCTCCTCATAAAGCTGTCGCTGCTGTGAAGGTTCTAGGTGACATCACAATCCCTATGGTTACATACACAACAAAGCTGGGTTGTTGTTGTTTACACTCTGCAAGGCCTGTGGAAGTGAGTGACATCATAGCACTGTAGTTCTGAGGGTTCTAGATGGATGCAACAATCTCCTGTTGCTTCTATGAAGGCCATAATAGACGACATCACCAAACAGCTCCATAGTCACATACACAGCAAAGGAGAGATGTTGTTTACACCTAGTGATGTCAGTGGTATTGAGTGACATCACAGCACAGTGCTAAGGCTCCTGGGCCTGGACACAGCAGCGGCTGCAATATCTCAACGGAGAATACGTTTATATATATGTGTGTGTGTGCGCGTATATATATATATATATATATATATATATATATATATATATATATATCTCCGCCGAAATCACTTTTAAACCCATTTCCACCTTTTTTTCCCTTCTCTTCCTCTTACTTTTTTTTCACGTTTTTTTACGTTTTTCTCCTTTTCGCCTCTTTTCTGGGCGTATTATTCTTCTTTTTCTTCTTTTTTTTCGTCTAATGCATACCCCATCAGTGCAGCAATGCTTATTCAATACCGCCAGCAGATGGAGACACTGGGGGATAATTTTCTAAGGATTTATACTGATTTTTCCTGTCTGAATTTGTCGCACAGAAAGTTGCAGGCCAAATATGTGTGACATTTCTGCGACTTTAGCTTCTAGAGCATTTTTACAACATTATACATAGGTGCTGAATACATAAAAAGCGACTGTTCAGCGACAGACAAGTCGCATCGGCTGAAAGTAGGCCAGAATGTCAGTCCATGTTGGAGCAGGTTTAGATACAGTCTAAAGCATAGATCTCAAAGTCTGTGCACAGAATTTAGCAAGGGCCTCGCACCTTCTGATGCATCAGGTAGGTGCACTATAGCATAGCCTAACCCTCTGTACTTTGGTCTATATTGATGCGGGACATAGACAGCCAGCTGATGACCAATCCATTAGTGCAATGGATGGCTGGAAGCATTTGTCTTTGCCTTTGCAATACCACAGAAGCAATGCATGGTCAATGTACAGCAATGACACACCTGTGTGAACAGCCAGGAGACCCCCCCATGTTATGTTACATAGTTACATAGTTAGTACGGTCGAAAAAAGACATATGTCCATCAAGTTCAACCAGGGAATTAAGGGGTAGGGGTGTGGCGCGATATTGGGGAAGGGATGAGATTTTATATTTCTTCATAAGCATTAATCTTATTTTGTCAATTAGGAACATTCAGCACCCACCCGCTATCAAGGCAGCTGCCTATCATGTCATGCCCTACCTGCACAGGTGTGCTGGCTACTCAAATGATCCAATTAAGGAGGCCATTTAGTCAGCAGCAGCAGAAGTCCTGTGCCTGGACGCTCCAACAGCGGCCAGACACAAGCAGAAGCAGCAGAAGCAGCAGCACCACCTTTTGTTTTTTGGCTGCAGCAGCAGCAGCAGCAGCAGCAAGGCCCACAGGGCTGGCTAGCTGGCTAGCCAGCAAGCAGGTAGCAATGAAAGTAGGAATCTTTCTTTTTAACCCTGTAAGGGGGTGGTGCACTGTACCCGAAGATACTGCCATATCGGGTCAATGCATAGGGCGACGGAAGCAAGCTTCGAAATCGGCCCCCGTTCTCAAAAATCCATTTAATATATGGTCCCCAGATAGGGGACGTATCAGATATTAAACTGATAAGAACAGATACTACACTTGATCTTAGCCAAAAGGCCGAGAAGCGATAACCGTGAAAGGGGCGGGCCCAACAAGGTCCCCTTCATGGGCACTATCACTGCTTGCTGTCAGGGAGGCTGCCAGACAATTTTCCATGCACACTCTGGGCTGGGGGGCAGTCAACCACCAGTACACACAGCAGAACCTAAACCCATACCATTATTGCTAAGCAGCAAGACAGGGGCCCATTGCACTCCCACGGGGCCTTTTTAAATGCAATCCATAACCCGGATTTGCCAGGAACCCTTCTTACTCCTCCTACTTGCATGTGACACTGGGCTTAGGATCTGCATAGGAAACACACACACAAGCACACACCTACCTTTGTTGCCTGCAGATGCCTCCTTGGCTGTCCCCAAACGGTATCAAACCAACACCCACGGGAAGCTGTAAGCATAGAGGACATGCCTGCACCCCATTGGACTTACCTGTGTGGGTTAAATCCGGGTTATTTGACAACCTATGGCGGTGATGGTTCTGCTCAGGCAGAGCAGTGCTGATGCTCCTCATAAAGCTGTCGCTGCTGTGAAGGTTCTAGGTGACATCACAATCCCTATGGTTACATACACAACAAAGCTGGGTTGTTGTTGTTTACACTCTGCAAGGCCTGTGGAAGTGAGTGACATCATAGCACTGTAGTTCTGAGGGTTCTAGATGGATGCAACAATCTCCTGTTGCTTCTATGAAGGCCATAATAGACGACATCACCAAACAGCTCCATAGTCACATACACAGCAAAGGAGAGATGTTGTTTACACCTAGTGATGTCAGTGGTATTGAGTGACATCACAGCACAGTGCTAAGGCTCCTGGGCCTGGACACAGCAGCGGCTGCAATATCTCAACGGAGAATACGTTTATATATATGTGTGTGTGTGCGCGTATATATATATATATATATATATATATATATATATATATATATATTTCTCCGCCGAAATCACTTTTAAACCCATTTCCACCTTTTTTTCCCTTCTCTTCCTCTTACTTTTTTTTCACGTTTTTTTACGTTTTTCTCCTTTTCGCCTCTTTTCTGGGCGTATTATTCTTCTTTTTCTTCTTTTTTTTCGTCTAATGCATACCCCATCAGTGCAGCAATGCTTATTCAATACCGCCAGCAGATGGAGACACTGGGGGATAATTTTCTAAGGATTTATACTGATTTTTCCTGTCTGAATTTGTCGCACAGAAAGTTGCAGGCCAAATATGTGTGACATTTCTGCGACTTTAGCTTCTAGAGCATTTTTACAACATTATACATAGGTGCTGAATACATAAAAAGCGACTGTTCAGCGACAGACAAGTCGCATCGGCTGAAAGTAGGCCAGAATGTCAGTCCATGTTGGAGCAGGTTTAGATACAGTCTAAAGCATAGATCTCAAAGTCTGTGCACAGAATTTAGCAAGGGCCTCGCACCTTCTGATGCATCAGGTAGGTGCACTATAGCATAGCCTAACCCTCTGTACTTTGGTCTATATTGATGCGGGACATAGACAGCCAGCTGATGACCAATCCATTAGTGCAATGGATGGCTGGAAGCATTTGTCTTTGCCTTTGCAATACCACAGAAGCAATGCATGGTCAATGTACAGCAATGACACACCTGTGTGAACAGCCAGGAGACCCCCCCATGTTATGTTACATAGTTACATAGTTAGTACGGTCGAAAAAAGACATATGTCCATCAAGTTCAACCAGGGAATTAAGGGGTAGGGGTGTGGCGCGATATTGGGGAAGGGATGAGATTTTATATTTCTTCATAAGCATTAATCTTATTTTGTCAATTAGGAACATTCAGCACCCACCCGCTATCAAGGCAGCTGCCTATCATGTCATGCCCTACCTGCACAGGTGTGCTGGCTACTCAAATGATCCAATTAAGGAGGCCATTTAGTCAGCAGCAGCAGAAGTCCTGTGCCTGGACGCTCCAACAGCGGCCAGACACAAGCAGAAGCAGCAGAAGCAGCAGCAGCACCACCTTTTGTTTTTTGGCTGCAGCAGCAGCAGCAGCAGCAGCAGCAAGGCCCACAGGGCTGGCTAGCTGGCTAGCCAGCAAGCAGGTAGCAATGAAAGTAGGAATCTTTCTTTTTAACCCTGTAAGGGGGTGGTGCACTGTACCCGAAGATACTGCCATATCGGGTCAATGCATAGGGCGACGGAAGCAAGCTTCGAAATCGGCCCCCGTTCTCAAAAATCCATTTAATATATGGTCCCCAGATAGGGGACGTATCAGATATTAAACTGATAAGAACAGATACTACACTTGATCTTAGCCAAAAGGCCGAGAAGCGATAACCGTGAAAGGGGCGGGCCCAACAAGGTCCCCTTCATGGGCACTATCACTGCTTGCTGTCAGGGAGGCTGCCAGACAATTTTCCATGCACACTCTGGGCTGGGGGGCAGTCAACCACCAGTACACACAGCAGAACCTAAACCCATACCATTATTGCTAAGCAGCAAGACAGGGGCCCATTGCACTCCCACGGGGCCTTTTTAAATGCAATCCATAACCCGGATTTGCCAGGAACCCTTCTTACTCCTCCTACTTGCATGTGACACTGGGCTTAGGATCTGCATAGGAAACACACACACAAGCACACACCTACCTTTGTTGCCTGCAGATGCCTCCTTGGCTGTCCCCAAACGGTATCAAACCAACACCCACGGGAAGCTGTAAGCATAGAGGACATGCCTGCACCCCATTGGACTTACCTGTGTGGGTTAAATCCGGGTTATTTGACAACCTATGGCGGTGATGGTTCTGCTCAGGCAGAGCAGTGCTGATGCTCCTCATAAAGCTGTCGCTGCTGTGAAGGTTCTAGGTGACATCACAATCCCTATGGTTACATACACAACAAAGCTGGGTTGTTGTTGTTTACACTCTGCAAGGCCTGTGGAAGTGAGTGACATCATAGCACTGTAGTTCTGAGGGTTCTAGATGGATGCAACAATCTCCTGTTGCTTCTATGAAGGCCATAATAGACGACATCACCAAACAGCTCCATAGTCACATACACAGCAAAGGAGAGATGTTGTTTACACCTAGTGATGTCAGTGGTATTGAGTGACATCACAGCACAGTGCTAAGGCTCCTGGGCCTGGACACAGCAGCGGCTGCAATATCTCAACGGAGAATACGTTTATATATATGTGTGTGTGTGCGCGTATATATATATATATATATATATATATATATATATATATATATTTCTCCGCCGAAATCACTTTTAAACCCATTTCCACCTTTTTTTCCCTTCTCTTCCTCTTACTTTTTTTTCACGTTTTTTTACGTTTTTCTCCTTTTCGCCTCTTTTCTGGGCGTATTATTCTTCTTTTTCTTCTTTTTTTTCGTCTAATGCATACCCCATCAGTGCAGCAATGCTTATTCAATACCGCCAGCAGATGGAGACACTGGGGGATAATTTTCTAAGGATTTATACTGATTTTTCCTGTCTGAATTTGTCGCACAGAAAGTTGCAGGCCAAATATGTGTGACATTTCTGCGACTTTAGCTTCTAGAGCATTTTTACAACATTATACATAGGTGCTGAATACATAAAAAGCGACTGTTCAGCGACAGACAAGTCGCATCGGCTGAAAGTAGGCCAGAATGTCAGTCCATGTTGGAGCAGGTTTAGATACAGTCTAAAGCATAGATCTCAAAGTCTGTGCACAGAATTTAGCAAGGGCCTCGCACCTTCTGATGCATCAGGTAGGTGCACTATAGCATAGCCTAACCCTCTGTACTTTGGTCTATATTGATGCGGGACATAGACAGCCAGCTGATGACCAATCCATTAGTGCAATGGATGGCTGGAAGCATTTGTCTTTGCCTTTGCAATACCACAGAAGCAATGCATGGTCAATGTACAGCAATGACACACCTGTGTGAACAGCCAGGAGACCCCCCCATGTTATGTTACATAGTTACATAGTTAGTACGGTCGAAAAAAGACATATGTCCATCAAGTTCAACCAGGGAATTAAGGGGTAGGGGTGTGGCGCGATATTGGGGAAGGGATGAGATTTTATATTTCTTCATAAGCATTAATCTTATTTTGTCAATTAGGAACATTCAGCACCCACCCGCTATCAAGGCAGCTGCCTATCATGTCATGCCCTACCTGCACAGGTGTGCTGGCTACTCAAATGATCCAATTAAGGAGGCCATTTAGTCAGCAGCAGCAGAAGTCCTGTGCCTGGACGCTCCAACAGCGGCCAGACACAAGCAGAAGCAGCAGAAGCAGCAGCAGCACCACCTTTTGTTTTTTGGCTGCAGCAGCAGCAGCAGCAGCAGCAAGGCCCACAGGGCTGGCTAGCTGGCTAGCCAGCAAGCAGGTAGCAATGAAAGTAGGAATCTTTCTTTTTAACCCTGTAAGGGGGTGGTGCACTGTACCCGAAGATACTGCCATATCGGGTCAATGCATAGGGCGACGGAAGCAAGCTTCGAAATCGGCCCCCGTTCTCAAAAATCCATTTAATATATGGTCCCCAGATAGGGGACGTATCAGATATTAAACTGATAAGAACAGATACTACACTTGATCTTAGCCAAAAGGCCGAGAAGCGATAACCGTGAAAGGGGCGGGCCCAACAAGGTCCCCTTCATGGGCACTATCACTGCTTGCTGTCAGGGAGGCTGCCAGACAATTTTCCATGCACACTCTGGGCTGGGGGGCAGTCAACCACCAGTACACACAGCAGAACCTAAACCCATACCATTATTGCTAAGCAGCAAGACAGGGGCCCATTGCACTCCCACGGGGCCTTTTTAAATGCAATCCATAACCCGGATTTGCCAGGAACCCTTCTTACTCCTCCTACTTGCATGTGACACTGGGCTTAGGATCTGCATAGGAAACACACACACAAGCACACACCTACCTTTGTTGCCTGCAGATGCCTCCTTGGCTGTCCCCAAACGGTATCAAACCAACACCCACGGGAAGCTGTAAGCATAGAGGACATGCCTGCACCCCATTGGACTTACCTGTGTGGGTTAAATCCGGGTTATTTGACAACCTATGGCGGTGATGGTTCTGCTCAGGCAGAGCAGTGCTGATGCTCCTCATAAAGCTGTCGCTGCTGTGAAGGTTCTAGGTGACATCACAATCCCTATGGTTACATACACAACAAAGCTGGGTTGTTGTTGTTTACACTCTGCAAGGCCTGTGGAAGTGAGTGACATCATAGCACTGTAGTTCTGAGGGTTCTAGATGGATGCAACAATCTCCTGTTGCTTCTATGAAGGCCATAATAGACGACATCACCAAACAGCTCCATAGTCACATACACAGCAAAGGAGAGATGTTGTTTACACCTAGTGATGTCAGTGGTATTGAGTGACATCACAGCACAGTGCTAAGGCTCCTGGGCCTGGACACAGCAGCGGCTGCAATATCTCAACGGAGAATACGTTTATATATATGTGTGTGTGTGCGCGTATATATATATATATATATATATATATATATATATATATCTCCGCCGAAATCACTTTTAAACCCATTTCCACCTTTTTTTCCCTTCTCTTCCTCTTACTTTTTTTTCACGTTTTTTTACGTTTTTCTCCTTTTCGCCTCTTTTCTGGGCGTATTATTCTTCTTTTTCTTCTTTTTTTTCGTCTAATGCATACCCCATCAGTGCAGCAATGCTTATTCAATACCGCCAGCAGATGGAGACACTGGGGGATAATTTTCTAAGGATTTATACTGATTTTTCCTGTCTGAATTTGTCGCACAGAAAGTTGCAGGCCAAATATGTGTGACATTTCTGCGACTTTAGCTTCTAGAGCATTTTTACAACATTATACATAGGTGCTGAATACATAAAAAGCGACTGTTCAGCGACAGACAAGTCGCATCGGCTGAAAGTAGGCCAGAATGTCAGTCCATGTTGGAGCAGGTTTAGATACAGTCTAAAGCATAGATCTCAAAGTCTGTGCACAGAATTTAGCAAGGGCCTCGCACCTTCTGATGCATCAGGTAGGTGCACTATAGCATAGCCTAACCCTCTGTACTTTGGTCTATATTGATGCGGGACATAGACAGCCAGCTGATGACCAATCCATTAGTGCAATGGATGGCTGGAAGCATTTGTCTTTGCCTTTGCAATACCACAGAAGCAATGCATGGTCAATGTACAGCAATGACACACCTGTGTGAACAGCCAGGAGACCCCCCCATGTTATGTTACATAGTTACATAGTTAGTACGGTCGAAAAAAGACATATGTCCATCAAGTTCAACCAGGGAATTAAGGGGTAGGGGTGTGGCGCGATATTGGGGAAGGGATGAGATTTTATATTTCTTCATAAGCATTAATCTTATTTTGTCAATTAGGAACATTCAGCACCCACCCGCTATCAAGGCAGCTGCCTATCATGTCATGCCCTACCTGCACAGGTGTGCTGGCTACTCAAATGATCCAATTAAGGAGGCCATTTAGTCAGCAGCAGCAGAAGTCCTGTGCCTGGACGCTCCAACAGCGGCCAGACACAAGCAGAAGCAGCAGAAGCAGCAGCAGCACCACCTTTTGTTTTTTGGCTGCAGCAGCAGCAGCAGCAGCAGCAAGGCCCACAGGGCTGGCTAGCTGGCTAGCCAGCAAGCAGGTAGCAATGAAAGTAGGAATCTTTCTTTTTAACCCTGTAAGGGGGTGGTGCACTGTACCCGAAGATACTGCCATATCGGGTCAATGCATAGGGCGACGGAAGCAAGCTTCGAAATCGGCCCCCGTTCTCAAAAATCCATTTAATATATGGTCCCCAGATAGGGGACGTATCAGATATTAAACTGATAAGAACAGATACTACACTTGATCTTAGCCAAAAGGCCGAGAAGCGATAACCGTGAAAGGGGCGGGCCCAACAAGGTCCCCTTCATGGGCACTATCACTGCTTGCTGTCAGGGAGGCTGCCAGACAATTTTCCATGCACACTCTGGGCTGGGGGGCAGTCAACCACCAGTACACACAGCAGAACCTAAACCCATACCATTATTGCTAAGCAGCAAGACAGGGGCCCATTGCACTCCCACGGGGCCTTTTTAAATGCAATCCATAACCCGGATTTGCCAGGAACCCTTCTTACTCCTCCTACTTGCATGTGACACTGGGCTTAGGATCTGCATAGGAAACACACACACAAGCACACACCTACCTTTGTTGCCTGCAGATGCCTCCTTGGCTGTCCCCAAACGGTATCAAACCAACACCCACGGGAAGCTGTAAGCATAGAGGACATGCCTGCACCCCATTGGACTTACCTGTGTGGGTTAAATCCGGGTTATTTGACAACCTATGGCGGTGATGGTTCTGCTCAGGCAGAGCAGTGCTGATGCTCCTCATAAAGCTGTCGCTGCTGTGAAGGTTCTAGGTGACATCACAATCCCTATGGTTACATACACAACAAAGCTGGGTTGTTGTTGTTTACACTCTGCAAGGCCTGTGGAAGTGAGTGACATCATAGCACTGTAGTTCTGAGGGTTCTAGATGGATGCAACAATCTCCTGTTGCTTCTATGAAGGCCATAATAGACGACATCACCAAACAGCTCCATAGTCACATACACAGCAAAGGAGAGATGTTGTTTACACCTAGTGATGTCAGTGGTATTGAGTGACATCACAGCACAGTGCTAAGGCTCCTGGGCCTGGACACAGCAGCGGCTGCAATATCTCAACGGAGAATACGTTTATATATATGTGTGTGTGTGCGCGTATATATATATATATATATATATATATATATATATATATATATATTTCTCCGCCGAAATCACTTTTAAACCCATTTCCACCTTTTTTTCCCTTCTCTTCCTCTTACTTTTTTTTCACGTTTTTTTACGTTTTTCTCCTTTTCGCCTCTTTTCTGGGCGTATTATTCTTCTTTTTCTTCTTTTTTTTCGTCTAATGCATACCCCATCAGTGCAGCAATGCTTATTCAATACCGCCAGCAGATGGAGACACTGGGGGATAATTTTCTAAGGATTTATACTGATTTTTCCTGTCTGAATTTGTCGCACAGAAAGTTGCAGGCCAAATATGTGTGACATTTCTGCGACTTTAGCTTCTAGAGCATTTTTACAACATTATACATAGGTGCTGAATACATAAAAAGCGACTGTTCAGCGACAGACAAGTCGCATCGGCTGAAAGTAGGCCAGAATGTCAGTCCATGTTGGAGCAGGTTTAGATACAGTCTAAAGCATAGATCTCAAAGTCTGTGCACAGAATTTAGCAAGGGCCTCGCACCTTCTGATGCATCAGGTAGGTGCACTATAGCATAGCCTAACCCTCTGTACTTTGGTCTATATTGATGCGGGACATAGACAGCCAGCTGATGACCAATCCATTAGTGCAATGGATGGCTGGAAGCATTTGTCTTTGCCTTTGCAATACCACAGAAGCAATGCATGGTCAATGTACAGCAATGACACACCTGTGTGAACAGCCAGGAGACCCCCCCATGTTATGTTACATAGTTACATAGTTAGTACGGTCGAAAAAAGACATATGTCCATCAAGTTCAACCAGGGAATTAAGGGGTAGGGGTGTGGCGCGATATTGGGGAAGGGATGAGATTTTATATTTCTTCATAAGCATTAATCTTATTTTGTCAATTAGGAACATTCAGCACCCACCCGCTATCAAGGCAGCTGCCTATCATGTCATGCCCTACCTGCACAGGTGTGCTGGCTACTCAAATGATCCAATTAAGGAGGCCATTTAGTCAGCAGCAGCAGAAGTCCTGTGCCTGGACGCTCCAACAGCGGCCAGACACAAGCAGAAGCAGCAGAAGCAGCAGCAGCACCACCTTTTGTTTTTTGGCTGCAGCAGCAGCAGCAGCAGCAGCAAGGCCCACAGGGCTGGCTAGCTGGCTAGCCAGCAAGCAGGTAGCAATGAAAGTAGGAATCTTTCTTTTTAACCCTGTAAGGGGGTGGTGCACTGTACCCGAAGATACTGCCATATCGGGTCAATGCATAGGGCGACGGAAGCAAGCTTCGAAATCGGCCCCCGTTCTCAAAAATCCATTTAATATATGGTCCCCAGATAGGGGACGTATCAGATATTAAACTGATAAGAACAGATACTACACTTGATCTTAGCCAAAAGGCCGAGAAGCGATAACCGTGAAAGGGGCGGGCCCAACAAGGTCCCCTTCATGGGCACTATCACTGCTTGCTGTCAGGGAGGCTGCCAGACAATTTTCCATGCACACTCTGGGCTGGGGGGCAGTCAACCACCAGTACACACAGCAGAACCTAAACCCATACCATTATTGCTAAGCAGCAAGACAGGGGCCCATTGCACTCCCACGGGGCCTTTTTAAATGCAATCCATAACCCGGATTTGCCAGGAACCCTTCTTACTCCTCCTACTTGCATGTGACACTGGGCTTAGGATCTGCATAGGAAACACACACACAAGCACACACCTACCTTTGTTGCCTGCAGATGCCTCCTTGGCTGTCCCCAAACGGTATCAAACCAACACCCACGGGAAGCTGTAAGCATAGAGGACATGCCTGCACCCCATTGGACTTACCTGTGTGGGTTAAATCCGGGTTATTTGACAACCTATGGCGGTGATGGTTCTGCTCAGGCAGAGCAGTGCTGATGCTCCTCATAAAGCTGTCGCTGCTGTGAAGGTTCTAGGTGACATCACAATCCCTATGGTTACATACACAACAAAGCTGGGTTGTTGTTGTTTACACTCTGCAAGGCCTGTGGAAGTGAGTGACATCATAGCACTGTAGTTCTGAGGGTTCTAGATGGATGCAACAATCTCCTGTTGCTTCTATGAAGGCCATAATAGACGACATCACCAAACAGCTCCATAGTCACATACACAGCAAAGGAGAGATGTTGTTTACACCTAGTGATGTCAGTGGTATTGAGTGACATCACAGCACAGTGCTAAGGCTCCTGGGCCTGGACACAGCAGCGGCTGCAATATCTCAACGGAGAATACGTTTATATATATGTGTGTGTGTGCGCGTATATATATATATATATATATATATATATATATATATATATATATATATATATTTCTCCGCCGCGCCGAAATCACTTTTAAACCCATTTCCACCTTTTTTTCCCTTCTCTTCCTCTTACTTTTTTTTCACGTTTTTTTACGTTTTTCTCCTTTTCGCCTCTTTTCTGGGCGTATTATTCTTCTTTTTCTTCTTTTTTTTCGTCTAATGCATACCCCATCAGTGCAGCAATGCTTATTCAATACCGCCAGCAGATGGAGACACTGGGGGATAATTTTCTAAGGATTTATACTGATTTTTCCTGTCTGAATTTGTCGCACAGAAAGTTGCAGGCCAAATATGTGTGACATTTCTGCGACTTTAGCTTCTAGAGCATTTTTACAACATTATACATAGGTGCTGAATACATAAAAAGCGACTGTTCAGCGACAGACAAGTCGCATCGGCTGAAAGTAGGCCAGAATGTCAGTCCATGTTGGAGCAGGTTTAGATACAGTCTAAAGCATAGATCTCAAAGTCTGTGCACAGAATTTAGCAAGGGCCTCGCACCTTCTGATGCATCAGGTAGGTGCACTATAGCATAGCCTAACCCTCTGTACTTTGGTCTATATTGATGCGGGACATAGACAGCCAGCTGATGACCAATCCATTAGTGCAATGGATGGCTGGAAGCATTTGTCTTTGCCTTTGCAATACCACAGAAGCAATGCATGGTCAATGTACAGCAATGACACACCTGTGTGAACAGCCAGGAGACCCCCCCATGTTATGTTACATAGTTACATAGTTAGTACGGTCGAAAAAAGACATATGTCCATCAAGTTCAACCAGGGAATTAAGGGGTAGGGGTGTGGCGCGATATTGGGGAAGGGATGAGATTTTATATTTCTTCATAAGCATTAATCTTATTTTGTCAATTAGGAACATTCAGCACCCACCCGCTATCAAGGCAGCTGCCTATCATGTCATGCCCTACCTGCACAGGTGTGCTGGCTACTCAAATGATCCAATTAAGGAGGCCATTTAGTCAGCAGCAGCAGAAGTCCTGTGCCTGGACGCTCCAACAGCGGCCAGACACAAGCAGAAGCAGCAGAAGCAGCAGCAGCACCACCTTTTGTTTTTTGGCTGCAGCAGCAGCAGCAGCAGCAAGGCCCACAGGGCTGGCTAGCTGGCTAGCCAGCAAGCAGGTAGCAATGAAAGTAGGAATCTTTCTTTTTAACCCTGTAAGGGGGTGGTGCACTGTACCCGAAGATACTGCCATATCAGGTCAATGCATAGGGCGACGGAAGCAAGCTTCGAAATCGGCCCCCGTTCTCAAAAATCCATTTAATATATGGTCCCCAGATAGGGGACGTATCAGATATTAAACTGATAAGAACAGATACTACACTTGATCTTAGCCAAAAGGCCGAGAAGCGATAACCGTGAAAGGGGCGGGCCCAACAAGGTCCCCTTCATGGGCACTATCACTGCTTGCTGTCAGGGAGGCTGCCAGACAATTTTCCATGCACACTCTGGGCTGGGGGGCAGTCAACCACCAGTACACACAGCAGAACCTAAACCCATACCATTATTGCTAAGCAGCAAGACAGGGGCCCATTGCACTCCCACGGGGCCTTTTTAAATGCAATCCATAACCCGGATTTGCCAGGAACCCTTCTTACTCCTCCTACTTGCATGTGACACTGGGCTTAGGATCTGCATAGGAAACACACACACAAGCACACACCTACCTTTGTTGCCTGCAGATGCCTCCTTGGCTGTCCCCAAACGGTATCAAACCAACACCCACGGGAAGCTGTAAGCATAGAGGACATGCCTGCACCCCATTGGACTTACCTGTGTGGGTTAAATCCGGGTTATTTGACAACCTATGGCGGTGATGGTTCTGCTCAGGCAGAGCAGTGCTGATGCTCCTCATAAAGCTGTCGCTGCTGTGAAGGTTCTAGGTGACATCACAATCCCTATGGTTACATACACAACAAAGCTGGGTTGTTGTTGTTTACACTCTGCAAGGCCTGTGGAAGTGAGTGACATCATAGCACTGTAGTTCTGAGGGTTCTAGATGGATGCAACAATCTCCTGTTGCTTCTATGAAGGCCATAATAGACGACATCACCAAACAGCTCCATAGTCACATACACAGCAAAGGAGAGATGTTGTTTACACCTAGTGATGTCAGTGGTATTGAGTGACATCACAGCACAGTGCTAAGGCTCCTGGGCCTGGACACAGCAGCGGCTGCAATATCTCAACGGAGAATACGTTTATATATATGTGTGTGTGTGCGCGTATATATATATATATATATATATATATATATATATATATATTTCTCCGCCGAAATCACTTTTAAACCCATTTCCACCTTTTTTTCCCTTCTCTTCCTCTTACTTTTTTTTCACGTTTTTTTACGTTTTTCTCCTTTTCGCCTCTTTTCTGGGCGTATTATTCTTCTTTTTCTTCTTTTTTTTCGTCTAATGCATACCCCATCAGTGCAGCAATGCTTATTCAATACCGCCAGCAGATGGAGACACTGGGGGATAATTTTCTAAGGATTTATACTGATTTTTCCTGTCTGAATTTGTCGCACAGAAAGTTGCAGGCCAAATATGTGTGACATTTCTGCGACTTTAGCTTCTAGAGCATTTTTACAACATTATACATAGGTGCTGAATACATAAAAAGCGACTGTTCAGCGACAGACAAGTCGCATCGGCTGAAAGTAGGCCAGAATGTCAGTCCATGTTGGAGCAGGTTTAGATACAGTCTAAAGCATAGATCTCAAAGTCTGTGCACAGAATTTAGCAAGGGCCTCGCACCTTCTGATGCATCAGGTAGGTGCACTATAGCATAGCCTAACCCTCTGTACTTTGGTCTATATTGATGCGGGACATAGACAGCCAGCTGATGACCAATCCATTAGTGCAATGGATGGCTGGAAGCATTTGTCTTTGCCTTTGCAATACCACAGAAGCAATGCATGGTCAATGTACAGCAATGACACACCTGTGTGAACAGCCAGGAGACCCCCCCATGTTATGTTACATAGTTACATAGTTAGTACGGTCGAAAAAAGACATATGTCCATCAAGTTCAACCAGGGAATTAAGGGGTAGGGGTGTGGCGCGATATTGGGGAAGGGATGAGATTTTATATTTCTTCATAAGCATTAATCTTATTTTGTCAATTAGGAACATTCAGCACCCACCCGCTATCAAGGCAGCTGCCTATCATGTCATGCCCTACCTGCACAGGTGTGCTGGCTACTCAAATGATCCAATTAAGGAGGCCATTTAGTCAGCAGCAGCAGAAGTCCTGTGCCTGGACGCTCCAACAGCGGCCAGACACAAGCAGAAGCAGCAGAAGCAGCAGCAGCACCACCTTTTGTTTTTTGGCTGCAGCAGCAGCAGCAGCAGCAGCAAGGCCCACAGGGCTGGCTAGCTGGCTAGCCAGCAAGCAGGTAGCAATGAAAGTAGGAATCTTTCTTTTTAACCCTGTAAGGGGGTGGTGCACTGTACCCGAAGATACTGCCATATCGGGTCAATGCATAGGGCGACGGAAGCAAGCTTCGAAATCGGCCCCCGTTCTCAAAAATCCATTTAATATATGGTCCCCAGATAGGGGACGTATCAGATATTAAACTGATAAGAACAGATACTACACTTGATCTTAGCCAAAAGGCCGAGAAGCGATAACCGTGAAAGGGGCGGGCCCAACAAGGTCCCCTTCATGGGCACTATCACTGCTTGCTGTCAGGGAGGCTGCCAGACAATTTTCCATGCACACTCTGGGCTGGGGGGCAGTCAACCACCAGTACACACAGCAGAACCTAAACCCATACCATTATTGCTAAGCAGCAAGACAGGGGCCCATTGCACTCCCACGGGGCCTTTTTAAATGCAATCCATAACCCGGATTTGCCAGGAACCCTTCTTACTCCTCCTACTTGCATGTGACACTGGGCTTAGGATCTGCATAGGAAACACACACACAAGCACACACCTACCTTTGTTGCCTGCAGATGCCTCCTTGGCTGTCCCCAAACGGTATCAAACCAACACCCACGGGAAGCTGTAAGCATAGAGGACATGCCTGCACCCCATTGGACTTACCTGTGTGGGTTAAATCCGGGTTATTTGACAACCTATGGCGGTGATGGTTCTGCTCAGGCAGAGCAGTGCTGATGCTCCTCATAAAGCTGTCGCTGCTGTGAAGGTTCTAGGTGACATCACAATCCCTATGGTTACATACACAACAAAGCTGGGTTGTTGTTGTTTACACTCTGCAAGGCCTGTGGAAGTGAGTGACATCATAGCACTGTAGTTCTGAGGGTTCTAGATGGATGCAACAATCTCCTGTTGCTTCTATGAAGGCCATAATAGACGACATCACCAAACAGCTCCATAGTCCACATACACAGCAAAGGAGAGATGTTGTTTACACCTAGTGATGTCAGTGGTATTGAGTGACATCACAGCACAGTGCTAAGGCTCCTGGGCCTGGACACAGCAGCGGCTGCAATATCTCAACGGAGAATACGTTTATATATATGTGTGTGTGTGCGCGTATATATATATATATATATATATATATATATATATATATATTTCTCCGCCGAAATCACTTTTAAACCCATTTCCACCTTTTTTTCCCTTCTCTTCCTCTTACTTTTTTTTCACGTTTTTTTACGTTTTTCTCCTTTTCGCCTCTTTTCTGGGCGTATTATTCTTCTTTTTCTTCTTTTTTTTCGTCTAATGCATACCCCATCAGTGCAGCAATGCTTATTCAATACCGCCAGCAGATGGAGACACTGGGGGATAATTTTCTAAGGATTTATACTGATTTTTCCTGTCTGAATTTGTCGCACAGAAAGTTGCAGGCCAAATATGTGTGACATTTCTGCGACTTTAGCTTCTAGAGCATTTTTACAACATTATACATAGGTGCTGAATACATAAAAAGCGACTGTTCAGCGACAGACAAGTCGCATCGGCTGAAAGTAGGCCAGAATGTCAGTCCATGTTGGAGCAGGTTTAGATACAGTCTAAAGCATAGATCTCAAAGTCTGTGCACAGAATTTAGCAAGGGCCTCGCACCTTCTGATGCATCAGGTAGGTGCACTATAGCATAGCCTAACCCTCTGTACTTTGGTCTATATTGATGCGGGACATAGACAGCCAGCTGATGACCAATCCATTAGTGCAATGGATGGCTGGAAGCATTTGTCTTTGCCTTTGCAATACCACAGAAGCAATGCATGGTCAATGTACAGCAATGACACACCTGTGTGAACAGCCAGGAGACCCCCCCATGTTATGTTACATAGTTACATAGTTAGTACGGTCGAAAAAAGACATATGTCCATCAAGTTCAACCAGGGAATTAAGGGGTAGGGGTGTGGCGCGATATTGGGGAAGGGATGAGATTTTATATTTCTTCATAAGCATTAATCTTATTTTGTCAATTAGGAACATTCAGCACCCACCCGCTATCAAGGCAGCTGCCTATCATGTCATGCCCTACCTGCACAGGTGTGCTGGCTACTCAAATGATCCAATTAAGGAGGCCATTTAGTCAGCAGCAGCAGAAGTCCTGTGCCTGGACGCTCCAACAGCGGCCAGACACAAGCAGAAGCAGCAGAAGCAGCAGCAGCACCACCTTTTGTTTTTTGGCTGCAGCAGCAGCAGCAGCAGCAGCAAGGCCCACAGGCTGGCTAGCTGGCTAGCCAGCAAGCAGGTAGCAATGAAAGTAGGAATCTTTCTTTTTAACCCTGTAAGGGGGTGGTGCACTGTACCCGAAGATACTGCCATATCGGGTCAATGCATAGGGCGACGGAAGCAAGCTTCGAAATCGGCCCCCGATCTCAAAAATCCATTTAATATATGGTCCCCAGATAGGGGACGTATCAGATATTAAACTGATAAGAACAGATACTACACTTGATCTTAGCCAAAAGGCCGAGAAGCGATAACCGTGAAAGGGGCGGGCCCAACAAGGTCCCCTTCATGGGCACTATCACTGCTTGCTGTCAGGGAGGCTGCCAGACAATTTTCCATGCACACTCTGGGCTGGGGGGCAGTCAACCACCAGTACACACAGCAGAACCTAAACCCATACCATTATTGCTAAGCAGCAAGACAGGGGCCCATTGCACTCCCACGGGGCCTTTTTAAATGCAATCCATAACCCGGATTTGCCAGGAACCCTTCTTACTCCTCCTACTTGCATGTGACACTGGGCTTAGGATCTGCATAGGAAACACACACACAAGCACACACCTACCTTTGTTGCCTGCAGATGCCTCCTTGGCTGTCCCCAAACGGTATCAAACCAACACCCACGGAAGCTGTAAGCATAGAGGACATGCCTGCACCCCATTGGACTTACCTGTGTGGGTTAAATCCGGGTTATTTGACAACCTATGGCGGTGATGGTTCTGCTCAGGCAGAGCAGTGCTGATGCTCCTCATAAAGCTGTCGCTGCTGTGAAGGTTCTAGGTGACATCACAATCCCTATGGTTACATACACAACAAAGCTGGGTTGTTGTTGTTTACACTCTGCAAGGCCTGTGGAAGTGAGTGACATCATAGCACTGTAGTTCTGAGGGTTCTAGATGGATGCAACAATCTCCTGTTGCTTCTATGAAGGCCATAATAGACGACATCACCAAACAGCTCCATAGTCACATACACAGCAAAGGAGAGATGTTGTTTACACCTAGTGATGTCAGTGGTATTGAGTGACATCACAGCACAGTGCTAAGGCTCCTGGGCCTGGACACAGCAGCGGCTGCAATATCTCAACGGAGAATACGTTTATATATATGTGTGTGTGTGCGCGTATATATATATATATATATATATATATATATATATATATATATATTTCTCCGCCGAAATCACTTTTAAACCCATTTCCACCTTTTTTTCCCTTCTCTTCCTCTTACTTTTTTTTCACGTTTTTTTACGTTTTTCTCCTTTTCGCCTCTTTTCTGGGCGTATTATTCTTCTTTTTCTTCTTTTTTTCGTCTAATGCATACCCCATCAGTGCAGCAATGCTTATTCAATACCGCCAGCAGATGGAGACACTGGGGGATAATTTTCTAAGGATTTATACTGATTTTTCCTGTCTGAATTTGTCGCACAGAAAGTTGCAGGCCAAATATGTGTGACATTTCTGCGACTTTAGCTTCTAGAGCATTTTTACAACATTATACATAGGTGCTGAATACATAAAAAGCGACTGTTCAGCGACAGACAAGTCGCATCGGCTGAAAGTAGGCCAGAATGTCAGTCCATGTTGGAGCAGGTTTAGATACAGTCTAAAGCATAGATCTCAAAGTCTGTGCACAGAATTTAGCAAGGGCCTCGCACCTTCTGATGCATCAGGTAGGTGCACTATAGCATAGCCTAACCCTCTGTACTTTGGTCTATATTGATGCGGGACATAGACAGCCAGCTGATGACCAATCCATTAGTGCAATGGATGGCTGGAAGCATTTGTCTTTGCCTTTGCAATACCACAGAAGCAATGCATGGTCAATGTACAGCAATGACACACCTGTGTGAACAGCCAGGAGACCCCCCCATGTTATGTTACATAGTTACATAGTTAGTACGGTCGAAAAAAGACATATGTCCATCAAGTTCAACCAGGGAATTAAGGGGTAGGGGTGTGGCGCGATATTGGGGAAGGGATGAGATTTTATATTTCTTCATAAGCATTAATCTTATTTTGTCAATTAGGAACATTCAGCACCCACCCGCTATCAAGGCAGCTGCCTATCATGTCATGCCCTACCTGCACAGGTGTGCTGGCTACTCAAATGATCCAATTAAGGAGGCCATTTAGTCAGCAGCAGCAGAAGTCCTGTGCCTGGACGCTCCAACAGCGGCCAGACACAAGCAGAAGCAGCAGAAGCAGCAGCAGCACCACCTTTTGTTTTTTGGCTGCAGCAGCAGCAGCAGCAGCAGCAAGGCCCACAGGGCTGGCTAGCTGGCTAGCCAGCAAGCAGGTAGCAATGAAAGTAGGAATCTTTCTTTTTAACCCTGTAAGGGGGTGGTGCACTGTACCCGAAGATACTGCCATATCGGGTCAATGCATAGGGCGACGGAAGCAAGCTTCGAAATCGGCCCCCGTTCTCAAAAATCCATTTAATATATGGTCCCCAGATAGGGGACGTATCAGATATTAAACTGATAAGAACAGATACTACACTTGATCTTAGCCAAAAGGCCGAGAAGCGATAACCGTGAAAGGGGCGGGCCCAACAAGGTCCCCTTCATGGGCACTATCACTGCTTGCTGTCAGGGAGGCTGCCAGACAATTTTCCATGCACACTCTGGGCTGGGGGGCAGTCAACCACCAGTACACACAGCAGAACCTAAACCCATACCATTATTGCTAAGCAGCAAGACAGGGGCCCATTGCACTCCCCACGGGGCCTTTTTAAATGCAATCCATAACCCGGATTTGCCAGGAACCCTTCTTACTCCTCCTACTTGCATGTGACACTGGGCTTAGGATCTGCATAGGAAACACACACACAAGCACACACCTACCTTTGTTGCCTGCAGATGCCTCCTTGGCTGTCCCCAAACGGTATCAAACCAACACCCACGGGAAGCTGTAAGCATAGAGGACATGCCTGCACCCCATTGGACTTACCTGTGTGGGTTAAATCCGGGTTATTTGACAACCTATGGCGGTGATGGTTCTGCTCAGGCAGAGCAGTGCTGATGCTCCTCATAAAGCTGTCGCTGCTGTGAAGGTTCTAGGTGACATCACAATCCCTATGGTTACATACACAACAAAGCTGGGTTGTTGTTGTTTACACTCTGCAAGGCCTGTGGAAGTGAGTGACATCATAGCACTGTAGTTCTGAGGGTTCTAGATGGATGCAACAATCTCCTGTTGCTTCTATGAAGGCCATAATAGACGACATCACCAAACAGCTCCATAGTCACATACACAGCAAAGGAGAGATGTTGTTTACACCTAGTGATGTCAGTGGTATTGAGTGACATCACAGCACAGTGCTAAGGCTCCTGGGCCTGGACACAGCAGCGGCTGCAATATCTCAACGGAGAATACGTTTATA